>NC_063355.1:33658725-33662757 GCF_021869965.1 Rhincodon typus
CCATCCCCGCCTCTTCGACCTGTTTGTTTCCTCTCCACCTATCCTCTCCTCTATCCCTCTTCTATCCGCCTCCCACTCTCTCCCTATTTATTTCAAAACCCCCTTCCCCTCCCCCTTTTCTGATGAAGGGTCTAGGCCCGAAACGTCAGCCTCTCTGCTCCTATGATGCTGCTTGGCCTGCTGTGTTCATCCAGCCCTGCACCTTGTTGTCTCGGATTCTCCAGCATCTGCAGTTCCTACTATCTCTAAAGGTGGTACAGATTTAAATTGATTTGCAAAAGAAGCAAATATAATGCAAGAAAAACATTTTCCATACAGTGGTCTTGGTTTGGAATGCACTGCCTGAAAGCGTGGCAGAGGCAGTTCAATTGAGGCATTCAAATGGGAATTGAATGACTATTTAATCACAAACAATGTGCAAGGGTATGGGGATAAAGGCAGGAGAATAGCACTAAATCATGATGATCATTTGGAGAGTTGGTAAAGACACGATGGGCTGAATAACTTCCTTCTGAACCATAATACTTCTGTGATTCTGTGAACATGGACTGAAATTTTTGATTATCCTGAACTTCACAAATGAACTCCTCCACCACCCCACTGAAACTCAATTTGACAATTTCCATTTAAGAAATAGATACACGCTCCAATTTCTTTATTTCCTTTCCAGAAAGCTCTTGCTCTGACTGACTAGGATTCCTTCACTACTCTACCCAAGATGTCATGCTTCATACAAGAATCTAGTCTCCAATCCCAGATCATTTGACTTTGCAGCACATCATAGTCAAGTTTGATTCTGTCTTCATCTGATTTCCATATGCACAATATTTTAATACAGATTAACTACAGGCAATCAGGACTGCAAACTTTGGCTGATTATCTTTTATCCCATAAAACTCAATAACATTGAAAATGACTCCAGTAGCCCTTGCTACTCTCTCAGTTGAGATCAGTTAATTTATTACAAGTGAAGGATCAAACCAGAGAGCTTTTCTATCCGTATGGCTCAGTACCCCAGGGCAGCACACTTACCAATTGAGTAGGTGGGGAAGCTCATCCATAACTTGTCAACTGAAATCTCCAGTTGTCCAGGGTTGATTCAGGCTGGCATGAACAAGCAATCCAAATCAGATGTCAATTTTTTTTCATATGCAAACTTAAATCCCTCAAAGCCCCCTCTTGGCAACATGCTCAGACTATCCCAGCAAAATCTTGGTATCCTGCTGGATCCAGAGATCAGCCTCAAATCCCAAAACTTACCCATCACCAAGATACTTGTTTCATCTCTGCAACAGTGCTCATGTTGACACTTCTTTTTTCTCTTTTCCACTGAAATTCTTACCCACGCTTCTATCAACATTGGACATGATTTACTGGCTTCCACCCACAAAAAAATTCATTGTTTCAAGTCAGCTACCCATTTCTTGTACAAAGACAAAATATGCCAAATGCTAGACATCCGAATATAAACAGAATATTCTGGAGAAAAAGGCATGTCGGAAGACTGCAAAACAGAGTGAACATTTCAGGTTGTTGTCACTGAGCTGAAACAATCCAAAAGTTCCTCTCTCCACAAATGCTGCCAACCTACTGAGTATTTCAAGCACTTCCTGTTTACATCACATACATTGTCTTGCATTATATCCGATTTGCATTCACCCATCTTCACTGGCCTCCACTTGCTGCTCCCTATACAAAGCATTGATTTTAAAATCTTCATCCTCAACCCATTCTAGCTCTATAACCTCCTCCAGTCTGCAACTTTTTGGTCCTCCAACTCTGGTCATCTGTACATTCCCTCTTCCCTTCACCAGAGAATGTTTCCTCAGCCTTCTATCCCTATTCAACTGTGCCCCTCCCCGTGCTCCCTCTCTCCCTCAACATTTTTAAAAGCCCCCAAAAGACTTTCTCCACCAACTCTCATTTATGCCCAATATCTCTCTTCTTTGCAATGTACTTGATAAATTTCACAATAAAGATGTTACGTAAATGCAAGCTATTAGTTGAAAATGCATTCTGGCCCAAGTTACCGATTTCAACTGTAGTCAGAATTGAACAATTAAAGATAAAACATTAGCTAGCGCATTGGCACAACTAAAGATTTAGTATGTTAATTGGAGCAAGTTACTTGGCATCCTTTCCTATAGCTGAATTTTTTTTTTGGATCAATGTGTACTTCAATAGAGTTGGCTCCCTCCTGTTGTATATTCTAGCTAAGATAATGCTACCAGTTCCATGTTGAAGTGTTTATGTTTCATGACCAATCTTGCAAGATGCACTCAGAGATCAGGATTTGTTGGAAACTGAAAAGAATTCTCATGCAAATCAATGTTCAAAGACACAAGCATTTCAATATCTCTGCATTATATGCATGCATGCATGCAATGTATACAAAACGTTATACATAATTTTGATCATTGTAACTGGAAATGCAGTGGGTAATTTCCCAGTCACCAGGCAAACTGCAGAATGGTGTACACACTGAAAGGTGAAGATTCTCCTTCCGAGCCTCTCTTGGATAAGATCGAAGGCAGACTTTTGAATAGGCTTGGTTAAAATATAAAAAATTTGCATGGCAATCCAGCTGCTATTCTCTCACCATTCCAGCTGAGGCTCTGCAGCATGTCACGAAGACATTTACAGTCTTTATTGTACTTCCAAGCCTCCTGCATCACCTCGTTCAACTTCTCATCTTCATTCTCTCCTATCAAAACAATTAAACATTGAACATACGCAAGTGACAATATTGCAATTTTGGTTCAAATCTTATTTGTTTCTCCCTGCAACTCCTGCCAAAAAATTAATATTCCTCTCAGCTGGGAGGACAGATGCAGGTACTGTATAAACCTCTGCCAGAACAATTCTTAAAGCTGGCAGTAACACCAGCTCCAGGCTTATGGGTCTCATGCAGCAAGTAACAAACTAAAATTCCTTACAAACAGAAAGGACAGCATTATTTAAACTGGTGGCTAACATCAGTAAATCTGACAAGTTTAGCTTGTGGGTACTGTTGGCTGCACAAGGTAGTGTCAGGAATCAGCAGCACTAACAATAATTTCATACAATGTAATGACAGCTTCGACATACTGATTAGGCAGATGAATACTAAAGTTACCTGGGAAAAAAACAACTTTACATTACACCAAACAAAAAATAAAGAACTGCAGATGCTGGAAATCTGAAACAAAAACAGAAATTGCTGGAGAAACTCAGCAGGTCTGGCAGTGTCTGTGGAGAGAAAATACAGTCAATATTTCAGATCCAGCGACCCTTCTTCAGAACGCACCTAGCTAATGGCAGGGTGTCGAGTATGCATTGCACATATACTGAATTCCTCAATATTGCTACAGACTGGTGGGGAGCAAGAGAGAAACAAAAATAGTTAGTGTTGAGAACTGTCAACTTGCGTTCAAGCATAAATCATGGAAAACTGTTTGTTATCAGAAGAGAAAAAAACCTTTTGAATATCCTAGAAGCATTACCTGGACTAGCCATCTCTGGGATGCAAGAGGGAGCACTTCATCTGGCTGGCACATCTGCATCTACAGCAGGCCAAGGGACAGCTAATTCAAAATTCTCCACAGATTTTAACCTAATGAGGTCAGATTAAACACTGGCAGGGTCGAACTCATGAAAAACAACGCTCCAACACACGGTGGCTCTATTCCCACGATGGGCCTTGCTGGGCAGGGATTCTAAAGGGTATCAAAATCATTTTCAACTTTAACCGATGCAAAAGATTCTACGGTGCACTTTTTGAATAAGATCGTAAAGATCTCCAGTGTCCTAGTCAACATGCAACCCTCAATCAAAATCACCAAAACAGATTAATAGTTGAACTCATTGAATTTTTGCTTTCTGTGTTCAAACTGGTTGCAGTGGTTAACTACAAAAGAATAGCCTACATTTAAATATGTGAAGCTTTTTGGGATGTTCTAAGAGCCAAACAAATAGAAATATTTCTCTCGCCACCCCACAACATATAATTCCCACACATTCAGCTGACTGCCTGCAGAGTAAGGAACTCCTAGA
>NC_063355.1:33663257-33663771 GCF_021869965.1 Rhincodon typus
TCACTTTGGAATTTTGCACGCTACAGTATGATTGCTTCTGAGAACGCAGGAGTGGAGTCTGTGTATCAATGTCACGACGAGCCTTTTGTCTCATGTGACGGAGCATTCTCTGTGTCCAACCATACACAATGCAGTTCAGCAGTCCCTGAGATGGAGCAGTGAATGCCTGGAGCAAAAACAAAGCAGCAGGGTGTGTTAAAATTAACATGCTTTTTTTTAGAAAACTGTCACACAGTTATCCTCAAGTTAAGCAGAGATAGTAGGAACTGCCGATGCTGGAGAATCTGAGATAACAAGGTGTAGAGCTGGATGAACATAGCAGGCCAAGCAGCATCCGAGGAGCAGGGGACTGACCTATCCCCTCCCTAACTCCCTATCTACACTCACCTTTACTGGCTCCAACCCCGCCTCTTTGACCTGTCTGTCTCCTCTCCATCTATCTTTTCCTTTATCCATCTTCTAAAAATGGTAAATGGAAAAGCCCTGGGGAAAATTGATGCACAGAGAGATCTGG
>NC_063355.1:33663871-33674395 GCF_021869965.1 Rhincodon typus
TCAATTTCTGATGAAGGGTCTAGGCCCGAAACATCAGCCTTCCTGCTCCTATGATGCTGCTTGGCCTGCTGTGTTCATCCAGCTCTACACCTTGTTATCTCACCCTTTATTTGAATGTGGAGAGTCCTCGACACTGATCCACATCCTTTAGAGGCAGTTTTCGGAGTGAACAGGATGTCTGATACTCCTGCTCTTATCTGTCAGCCAAGGCTCCATGATTAGGGCTGTTAATCTGCACCAATCAGGGAATTCATAATCTGAGATCTACCTGGCTGACCTTGTTACAGTCACTACATCCCTCCCCCTCTGAGTCCATGGACATAAGCCAGTTTTTTTTTAGTAGCTCCTTCTGGGCATTTTAGCACTGTGTCAGGTTCCTCCAACTGTGCCTCTGATACAGGCAGCGTGTAACACACAGTAGCTCACCTCTTGCACCCGGGGCATCTCAGAAGAAATTTATTCTCCTCTTCAGGTGGGAAAGGCATTGAGGCAGTGACATCCCCATGTCCATCTCAGATTCCAAGGCCTTTTCAACGTTTGATGGAGGGCGAGAACCCACGGGTTCTGGTACAGTCAGAAAGGGTGTTGCACCGTTTGCAAGTTTGCAGCTTTCATATGGTCCACATGCTTGTTCAGAACCATCACACCTACCCGAACTTTACACATCGCAGGATCTGACCTTGCGTCAACCATGTCTGTTACCCATACAGGGCCATTCCCATGGTTCCTACACCAAACTTTGTCCCCTGAAGTAAAATGCCTGTCTTCCTTAGTGGAGACTTGTGTCCAGCCTTGGCATTCTGGATGCAGTTTCACCTCCCCCCCACAGGTCCTGGAAGATCAGATTTAACCTGATGCAGGGTCTTCTCCCCATTAGCAAATCTGCTGGAGCTATCCCTGTAGTTGTATGAGGGGTGGTCCTATGATCAAATAGAAAACTGTACAGTTTGCTATCTAGTGAAGTTGTAGGCTGTTTCTTTAAGCCTGCCTTAAACATTTGGACTGCTCTTTCTGCCAGACCACTGGATGAAATGAAATTATCCTTACATGTCAAATACCATTTGACTTTAGGAAACACTCAAGTTCCCTGCTGGTAATCAATGGCCTGTTATCTGTGACCAACACTTTTGGGAGTCCATGTTTTGCAAAAGACGCACACAGAATTTCTACTGTTGCCAGTGTTTGACGAATGAACTCTATGCACGTCCAGCCACTTTGACTGGATGCCTACAATGATTGAGAACGTTGAGTCCATGAAAGGACGTGCATAGTCAATGTGTAACCAAGTCCAAGGTCTTTCCAGCCATTCCTACAAATGTGAGGGAAACTGCGGTAATTTTTGTCCTTGTTGGCAACGTGGGCACTGTCCCACCAATGTGGCTATGTCTGCATCTAATCCTGGCCACCAGATATAACTTCTTGCCAATATCTTCATTTTCAAAATCCTGGATGAGCCTGGTGGAGTTCAGCCAGTATCTGGCAGAGACCTTTGCTCGGGACAATTGCTCTTGCTCCCCATAATAATATGCTGTTCTCTCGTGTGATCTGATCTCTCTGGGTCCATATGGGTTTCAATTCTGGTTGTGATGGCCCTTTGGTTTCTTCCATCACCACCAGGTGTTTCCGTTTTGCTAGGACCAGATCTTTCTGCGTCCAAAGTCTAATACTATCAGCTGTGACTGGAAGTGTGTCCAGAAAATTTAAAACCATTACGGACTCTTCCATCAGCACCACCAGTGGTGTATCTGCCAGTGGGAGGCAACTCAATGTGTCCACATTTGCTACTTGGCCTCCCAGACGGTAATCCAACTTGTAATTATATGCACTTAGTATTAGAGCCCACCACTGAATTGGCCTGAAGCTATGGGCAGCACTGCCTTGTCCTCTTTAAGTAGACTTAACAGGGGTTTGTGGTCCATAATTATTATAGATTTACATCTGGCAAAGTATTGGTAGAACTTCCTGATTCCAGCAAACCGAGGCATATAAATAACAAGCGGGACACACCAATGCTTCACCGGAGGTGCCCTGATGATGTTACCTAGCAGGGTGATGAAACATCTACAATCAAACACACCAGCTCAACAAGCAAGTCTACAAACTCATGGGTAATAAATGCTGGCCCAGGTAATGGCATCAACAAGAATAATTGTCTTAAATATTGCTCAAATGAGCGATGGGAGTTAGCCTAACCAGATCATATTAGAGTCACGCTACATCATCTAGTCACTCTGACTGAGAGAAAGAGGTATAGCACCACCCCCTCCCCCAACCACCACCTCCCACCCCTACCCCATGACTAAATATTGTTTTGGAAAGCTCACCTGTAAGCTATAGAGTATAGCATAAAGAGAAGGCATGTCCTTTGGGTTCAACAGCTTAACCACGGCCAGAATGGTTGCTAAAGGGAAAAAAAACCATAAACAGAGGTTAAAATTAGTTTTTTTGGCTTTCTTCAACAAACATGACAACATTTAACCAACAGAAGTACATGCATCACGTACATAACCGTCCACCTATTGCATGTATAACCTATGGAGGGAGAGGCTCCTCTACACAAAATACACGACAAAATAATCATCTGATAAGTAATCATCACCTGTGGAATATTTGGCACAATCTTTTTTTCCTTATTTGTTGATATGTGCCAACCTGTGAACTCCTATCTCATGATCCTATAATTGTAATATTCTACATTCTTCCTTCTACCCCCACTATTATCACTTGTGTCAATTTTTGCTTTTAAAATTCTTTCCCAGGTTCTCTAACCTGTGGATCTTCCCACTGGTTTGGAATTGTGATAACCATAGAAGAAAGTTCTGCACCATGATCAAGTCTACCCTTAATCCTAGATATGGTTTGTCCTAGTCATCTTCGTGTTGATTCAGTTGGTAATCTTTATGATTTCTACTGTACCATGTATATGTATAGATAACTGGTAAAGTATTTCCAATTCTCTGTTCACACTATGTACATTACCAATTTGGTAGAGTGCTGTTTCTCCTTCAATGACCATCTCAGACTTTTTTCTTTAAGTGTTATGCTGATGGCATGATGGCATGATTACATGGTTAGTTGCATCCCTCACTGATTTACGTTAACCCCTCACTCTTTCTCTCCCAAGTTTTATCTGTCAGAATAGCTAGGATTTAAAGGGTAACTAATATGATCTGGCTAAGCTTATTCTCTTCACTTCCAAGAGCAACTTTTTAAAAATGTATTTGTTCATGGGATATTGGCATCACTGCCTGGACCAGCATTTATTGCCCATCTCTAATTGCCTTGAGAAGGAGGTTCCTCACCACCTTTCCAGTCCACAGGATGTAGCTACACCCACAATGCTATTAGGAAGGGAACTCCCGGACCTTGACCCAGTAACAATACACGAATGATGATATAGTTCCTCCACTCTCTCCTCCCTTGGACTTCCCTTAACGTGAACATTTCAGGAGTTTAAAACCCAAGTGTGTGGTCACCATATCATTATTTTCTGGTTTACCTTGTGCTGTCACTCACTCTTACTAACTTTGGTGGTGCACTGCCTTAAAGACCTAGGTATTTAATGCAAAAGAGAAGTATGTGTATATATAATCTCACTAACATACTGTCCAAACAATATTTTGTATATCTCATGAAGGATAACGGGTGGCACGGTGGCTCAGTGGTTAGCACTGCTGCCTCACAGTGCCAGGGACCCGGGTTCGATTCCACCTTTGGGCGACTGTCTGTGTGGAGTTTGCACATTCTCCCTGTGTCTGCATGGGTTTCTTCCGGGTGCTCCGGTTTCCTCCCACAGTCCAAAGATGTGCAGGTTAGGTGGATTGGCCATGCTAAATTGCCTGTAGTGTTCAGGGATCTATAGATTAGGTGAGTTATAGGGGGATGGGTCTGGGTGGGATGCTCTGAGGGTCGGTATGGGCTTGTTAGGCCAAAGGGCCTGTTTCCACACCGTAGGGATTCTATGATAACTATTGGAACTGTCTGAGCTATTTAGAAGTTATTTAACACCATTTGCATTCCCCCCGCCACCACTGCCCAGCAATTCCCTGCTGTAATCTGTCTAGCACATTTATTTTAAGACCATCATTCATAGGAGAAGTAGGAGGCCATTTGGCCCAACTAGTCTGTACCACCATTCAATGAAATCGTCTGATAATCCTTCACTTCACTTTCCTGCCTTTTCCCCATATCCCTCGATCCCCTTACTGATTAAAAGGAAGGCTGTCCATTTCAGCCATGAGTATACTTAATGACCCAGCTTCAACAGCCCTCTGTGGTAAAGAACTCCACAGATTCACCACACTAAGAGAAAGAAAGTCCTTCCTCATCTCTGTCTAAATGGGTGACTCTTTACTCTGAGATTATTCCCTCTGGTTCTAGATCTGGTACAAGGGAAAGCAATCTCTCCACATTTGCCCTGTCAAGACCCCTAAGAATCTTGTATGTTTCAATAAGAGCTCCTGTCATTCATCTCAACTCCAATGAGTACAGGCCCAACCTATTCAATCTTTCTTCATCAGAAAATTCCTCTGTACCTGGTATCAACTGAGTGAACCTTTATTGGACTGCCTCAAATGGCAGTATATCTTTCATTTAAAAATTCAGACCAAAACTGTTCACAGTATTCCAGCTGTGATCTGACTGGTGCCTAGTTTTAGCAAGACTTCCCTATTTAATACTCCATTCCCTTTGAAATAAAGGCCAACATTCCACTTGCCTGCCCTATTACCTGCTGAACCTGAATGCTAGGTTTTTGTGATTTATACACTAGGTTACCCAAATCCTCCTTTTTTGTGGCTCTCTGCAGTCTTTCTCCATTTAAATAATATTCAGCTCCCCTATTCTTCTTGACAAAGTGCATAACATCACATATTCCCACATTATATTCCATTTGCCAAATTTTTATCCTTTCACCTAATTTCTCTATATCCCTTTGTAGACTCCTTGTGCCATCCTCACTACTTGCCTCCCACCTATTTTTGTCTCATCCCAAATTTGGTGATAGTACATTCTTTTCTGTCATCGAAGTCATTAAGATATTTTGCAAATAATGGTGGTCTCAGCACGGATTGCTCTGACACTCCACTAGTTATGGGTCGCCATCATAAAAATGCCCCTTTATCCCAATCCTGTCTTCTGTTAGTTAGCTAATCCTCTACCTGTGCTAATATGTTACCTCCAACACCATGGCTCTTATGAAATAGCCTTACGTGCAGTACCTTATCAAATGCCTTTTGGAACTCCAAATATATTACATCCCCACAGCTTTTCTTTTATCTATCCTACTTGTTACCTCCTTAAAGAGCTGTAATAAGTTTGTCAGGTATGACTTTCCCTTCATGAACCCATTCTGATTCATATTATTGGTTTCTAAATGCTCTGCTATTAGATCCTTTATAACACACCCTGTCTTAGTTATCTGTGGGAGTTAATGGTTTGGACTCCCCAAGGATAACAAAAACCGTGAATACCACTCCAATGTAACTCTCCTATGTACTACGAAGTACAGCACAATCAGACCAGATGAGTGAACATAGACAAAAAGATGAGTTTAGCAGCTGATCTCATGAGTATGTGGATCTGGTGGTAGTGCATCAGTGGATAATGAGGATGAAGTGTAGGCTGTAACATTTTACCTATACCAGATGTTAAGTTAATGGCCTATAGTTACCTGTTTTTTGTTAAATCCGCTTCCCTTTTGAATAAAAGGTTGTTTATGAATAAATATTAGCAGTTTACCAATCCTCTGGGGCTTTTCCAGAATCTAAGGCAGGCTAAAACACATGGTTCACGTGGTGTCATCTGGTAAGTCTTAAATAGCTGAATAATTGCAACACGATGGCTCAGTGGTTAGCATTGCTGCCTCACAGTGCCAAGGACCCAAGTTCAGTTCCACCCTCAGGTCGCTGTCTGTGTGGAGTTTGCACATTCTCTGTGTCTGCATGGGTTTCCTCCAGGTGCTCCAGTTTCCTCCCATAGTCCAAAAACATGCAGGTTAGGTGGTTTGGCCATGCTAAGTTGCCTAGAGTGTCCATGTATGTGCAGGCTAAGTGCATTAGTCATGGGAAATGCAGAGTTACAGAGATAGGGGGATGAATCTGGGAGAGATGCTCTTTGGAGGGTCGGTGTGGACTGAATGGCCTGTTTCCACAGTGTAGATTCTATGAATTGAGCAGTAAGATGGTGCATCAATGTGCCCCCTCCACTCTCTAATTTGGTTTTATTATCACATCTACAGAGTCACACAGAGCACCTTGTTAGACTCTACTAACCTGGTCCCCAACAAAACAGAAAAGCTGTAGGATAGAGGAAGATTCTCCTCTCAATCATGCTGATCTTTGCCCACTGCTGGTCTCCAAGAAATCCAGTCAGAGTCACTAGTTTCTTATAGAGGATCCGAGATTTAATTAGGAGAATCTGCAGGGATGAATGGAAAAAGTTAAATAAAACTGCCAAGTTAATTAGTCTTTAGATGATTAGTCACCATGATTCTGACAAAGGCTTATGAGTGCTAAAATATTTTGGTCAAACAGTGACTTATTATTAGGCCAAAGTCTGTTTTAATCCAATTCAGTACTGTACAGCTTGTAAAAACAGCCTCCTGGTTTTAAGGATCTATTATTCTGGAGGGTGAGAACAATCAGCCTTTGGACTTGATGCATGCATAATTGCTAATTAAAAATTGTGACAAACATTTTAGGTATTACTATGAATAAGAAACCATACATTGTGGCTACTTGAGCAAGATGTGCATGTAAGCCCAAATGCTGAAAAGCCAAGAATCCCAGCCAAGCAAAGCTCTGAGCAATTTAGCAATATCAATGCCATTGATTGGAAGAAGATCAATCAACCTTGTGACCTGGGCTCAGATAAATATTGTATTTGTATTATTTACATCTATGTATGTTGCGCATTGCTTATACTGTTGTAATATTTACCTTTAAGTCAATAAATTTATAATGAGTCAAGGGCAAATTTTCCTTTTATCATTACAAAACATCCAAATAAAAGGTTATTTGACTAAAGAAATAACAGGACAAATCACCAAAAGGTCAGTCAAAGAATTACGTTTTAAAGGAGCAACCCAAAAGGAGGAGACGGAGAGATGTAGCAGTTTGGAGGAAAAGTTCTACAGCTTCCAGACGAGGCAGCTGAAAGTATGGTGGAATAAGATAATCAGGATGAATTCAATCCCCAGTCAATGCTGCCTTTGCTTTTGTCAACCGTAACAGCACTGGTAGTGCTACAATTAGCCTCTGTAGCCTTCATCAAAAGGGGGTAAAGAATCCAACAGATTGATCCCTCACCCAGTGTTTCCGCTAGAAGTGCACACCGCAGCAGAGCATGGGTCAAGCTCACTTGTGATACCCTCGTCGTCAAGTAGCCCACAGTCATTCAGCATCTAGCCTCACATATGGTCAACAGGGTGAAATGCAAGAGTGGAACTGAATTTCAAAGTGTGGAGGTGTGACAATGTGAAAATTAGCCAAGAACAAATCAAAGTAAACACAGCAGCACCATCACTGACTAGTCCAACTCACAAACATCTGAACATCACAAATTTAACCCTATTATCTTCTGTATTTAGAAAAAGGAACTAAGCATTCTTTTAAAATTGATACATCCAAACTACATTTGCATCCACACTCATGCAAATCTCTTTACCCCACCTACTGTTAACCACCACAAGTTGCAAAATGTTTAAATTTAGTCAATTAAAAAATAAATCCTTTTCAAGAAAATGAAGTGGAGGGAAGGCTGTTTGAAGCTTGTCTGTGTTACAGCATTAGTTGGAGAGGACTGCCCTGCTATGTGATGTTAGTGTTGAATCATTAACTGAGTCAGGAGACCTTGGGTTCGATTTCCACTCCAAAAATATCAGCTTCATCTAAGCAGTTACTCTAGTGCAGTAATAACATACTTCTTACGCTTTATATTTCAGGGTCCTATTTTATGTGGATGTGTGCTGGAGGACTGCAAAGTGGCCACTGTACCTAAAGCAGACAGGAGTAATCAGGGTATATACAGGCAAGTCTGTTTAATGTCGGTGTAATGAAAAAATATTAAGCCTTTAATTCATTCTGAAGTTACTTTATATCTAGATAAATTATTTAAAGGCAGTTAGCATGGATATCAATAGGGATGATCACCAACCTTGTGGAATTCTTTGAAGAGGTAACTGGGAATAACAATTTTAGACAGATGACAGACCTAATACAAGACATCATGTGGCAATTAATAGAGAAGATAAAGGCTGTAGAGTCAAAGTAAGGAAGGGAAAATGGAATTAAAAACTGTTTACAAAGGAGAAGTTTAGAAGTGAATACTGCTGTCCCACAGGGCTCAGTTCTGAGGCCACTGCAGAAATTAACCATTTGAACGTAGGACTGGGGGAATACTGTTGAAATTTGCAGATTATACTGAAATAGGAAGGGTAATGAATTCACTAAAAGGCCAATAAAAGCAAAGGGCTGCTGATAAAGTGGAGGAATGAGCCATGATGTGGCAGTGGGTTTCATTAACACTAAGTGTGCAGCGATGAATGTTAGTGGAATTTTGTTCTGTCATTCTAGTAATTTTATTCTGAAAAACAGTAGTTTCAGTGTTACAGAAAACCAAAGAAATTTGGTGGATGAAACAAAATCAGAAAAAACTTGGCAGGTCTGACAGCATCTGTGAAGAGAAAGCAGAGTCAGCATTTCAGATCGAGTGATTCATCTTCAGAACAGCTTAAAGTAGTTAAACATCTTTCTTACTTTGTGGTTTCTGATTTTCAGCATCTGCAGTTCTTTAGTTTTTTGAATTTGGTGAGGTGAAAAGGTTTGTAGAACATTGAAGGCAATATCACAGGTTAGTGAGTGCGTAAAAAAAGACAATGAAAGATCAAAGTCTTATTAGAAGAGGCTTGAACATAATTACTGAGAGGTAACACTGATCATAAACAAAACTTTAATAAGAGTTAGAGTGTTATGTGCAATATTGGGTTCTATACCATAAGATGGATATTGATCAAGATGTGAAGCTATGGACTTTACTAACGTTTGAGAGAGGAACCATGTCACTGTTTGAGACTGGATAGGAGAAGTGGTCAAAGGAAAAGGGGAAAAATAATACGATCTGGGTAGTGGACAGGTAAAGAGGATTTAGACTACTTGCTGGTCTGGAAATGAATTCTGACCTTTTCACTGTTGGGCTGAATGATAATGCCCATGTACACACAACAAAGGGAGAATCACAGCATGAAGCCACCAGGTCACTTTGGGTGCCTCAAGAGGAAGTGGCATCTATCTCCAGTGATATCAGCTAATCAATAGGGGAGAAAAATCTGAAATAGAGCAGGGGGAACTCAACATAAAGTAAACATGTAACCTTACCACAATTCCAAGTAAAGTAAAACAGAAGGTAATGAGCAGGATGATGGTTCTGTACAGGTATACACTGTGACATGCATTCTTATGGACATTAACATAACTGCTGTTTGATTCAAGCATTCTGGTGTGAAGGAGGAGGCACCTGTGGTGGAACAGAGAAGAGAGGCATCAATCTCTGCCCCGCTAACCTATAACCATGACCTAGGACAGCATACAGAGAGCAATACAATTGCAAATGAAAGTCTTCAATGAGTGAATTAACAACTTGATGACTCAAGGCCACAACAATCACCTGGTGCAATAAAGAAACAAGTGGGCTCAAATCAGTTAATTCAATAAAGATGAAAAGTTGAAACTATGACATTTGTGCTCAATAATTCACATGCAATTTAGTTTATCCAGTTATTCTTGTGAGTCATTCTTTAAAACTTAGTGTGCAGATTGCTGGGGAAGGGTTTGAGACTAGGAACAAGAGTAGGCCATTAAGCCCTACAAACTCTCTGCCATTCAATACAAATCATGGCCGATCTCTTATCTTAATGCCATATTCCGGCTTTCTTCCCATGATCCTTGATGTTTTTAAAATCTAAAACTTTACACATCTTTTTCTTAAATATATTCAGTGACTTGGCCTCCACTGCCTTCTGTAGTAGGAAATTCCACAGCTTCATTACTTTTTGAGTGAAATGTTTCCTTATCTCTGTCCCAAATAGTCTATCCTGAAATTGTATCCCCTGCTTCTAGACTGTCCAACCAGAGAAAACATCTGCCCTGGGGTTTGTGTGTGTTACTGATCTCACATGGAGGGTTCAACCCTGATGACCAACCCACAGCTGTGTAGTTGTTCAGCAGAGGTGTGAAGATAGCACAGCAGCTTCTCATGGTCAGAAACCTACCTGGACATCAGCAACCAGCCTGGGTGTCAAGTCCTTACCTGGGATTTGGCTCCTTAACCAGGAGCCAGAAATTTCCCAGGAATCGTTACCTACCCAGAAGTGATCTGCTTATGCTGCTGAAAATGCACCAATTGCAACAACATAAACATTCACCAATGTAGAACACTTAATATAGTTAAATGTCCCAAGGAGCAATTGTCAAACAAAAATTTACATCAAGCCATATAAGACAATATTCAAGACAACAAGGTGCAGGG
>NC_063355.1:33674895-33691435 GCF_021869965.1 Rhincodon typus
GGAGATTTCTGAAGAAGGGTCTAGGCCCGAAACGTCAGCCTTCCTGCTCCTATGATGCTGCTTGGCCTGCTGTGTTCATCCAGCTCTACACCTTGTTATCTCAGATTTTCCAGCATCTGCAGTTCCTACTATCTCTAATAAATATTGCAGTGTTGATTTTAGCATTCTTCAGAAAGGGTGACTGCCTTCACTACATCAACTTATCTTAGATACTTTATATTTTAAAGACAAATACTTAATGTGATAATACTGCATCTATGGGAATCTGAATGTCTTATTAATATACCTATGGAATGGTCTAAAAACTGTGTATTTTCTCCCAGTTTCCTTCATTTGCTCAAACAACTCAACCTTTTTACACGTTCTGTTACGTTTTTGTTTCTCTTTGGCTGGAACCTTCTGCTGTTGTCAAGGTGTCACCCACTGCTGATAAAGTGACTAGTTACCTGACATAGCTTTCTAGATCGAGGCCTGCTATACCTTCCTACAGCCAGGCAGTTTGAATGGTAGTAATGGGTCTTCCTCTGAAATCAAGTCCCAAGGGATGGAGGTCCAGCCCAATCAAAGTTGCCATCCAGAGACTGACAGAGTCCTTGAGGAGGTTATGGCTCCTGCCTGGAGGAGAGGAGGCAATGGCCTAGTGGTATTATCGCTGGACTGTTAATCCAGAGAGCCAGATAATGTTCTGGGGACCCGGGTTCAAATCCCAGCTTGGCAGGTGGTGGAATTTGAATTTAATAAAATATCTGGAATTAAGAATCTAATGATGATCGTGAATCCACTGTTGATTGTTGGAAAAACCCATCTGGCTCACTAATGTCCTTCAGGGAAGGGAACTGCCATCCTCACCTGGTCTGGCCTACATGTGACTCCAGACCCACAACAATGTGGTTGACTCTGAACTGCCCTCTGGGCACTTAGGGGTGGGCAATAAATGCTGCCTAGCCAGCAACGCCCTCATCCTGTTAAAAAATAAAGGAACCAGATTATCATGAGAAGCAAGTAGTCAGGTAAGTGCCCTTTTTGGAGGGGAGGAATGGTGTTGTAGAGAAGAGGAATGAGTAGGTCAGAAATAAGGGCAGGGAAGTGCTCTCAACAATCAACCCTGACCTGTGTCCAGTCCCTTGATCATGGACAAATTAGTGCAAATAGAGGATTACATACTTGATGGATAGCTGTTCTCCCTGGTTTCAAAACTCTTTTTCATCTCAGCTGAATCAGAGATAATTGCATCTTAGAGAGGATTAGACACTTAATTTATCATTAATTGATCATTTAAGGGCCTCAGCCGGCAGCAAGGTGGAAAGATTGAGCTTGGGCTCTCCCATTCAGAGTTTAATTTGTGTAGAGATGGTAAGGTGGGAGGGTTCTGGGACCACCACAACGCTACATAATCAAGTTGCCTTCCTGGTTCCAGGTCATTATCTCTGTGATCAGAAGACCCGCCCAAGCATCTTTATTAATATCTGGCTCCCTTTAATGTGTCTGTCTGTTTCCATTTACTCATGCTGGAGAGCACGGTTCCATGGCTTATGCAGCTCTGTAAAATTTCAGTCAAGTGGCTGTTCATCACATGTCAGCCCAGGCAATGAATGCAGGTAATCTAGTAAAATATGAAGAGTTATCACTCCCATATCTGACTCGACTTAACACTCAAATATACACATTTCCTAGAAGACATAACTGAATAACAATCCAACCTGATATTTTAGGCCATAAGACTTGGGACTGGATTAGGCCATTTGGCCCATTGAGTCTGCTGCAACATTCAATCATGACTCAACCCCATTTTCCTGTCTTCTCCCCATAACCCTTGATCTCTTTACCAATCGAGAGCTTATCTATTTCTGCCTTAAATACACTCAATGACTTGGCCTCCACAGCCTTCTGCAGCACTGAGTTCCATAGACTGACCACCCTCTGGATGAAGAAATTCCCCCTCATCTCAATTCTAAAGTGTCATTCCTTCACTCTGAGGTTTTGTGTCCTAATGTCACGTACTAGTGGAAACATCTTCTCCACGTGCACTCTATCTGGGCTTCTTAGTATTCTGTAAGCTTCAGTGAAATCGCCCCCTTCATCCTTCTAAACTCCATCGAGTTCAGGCCCAGAGTCCTCAATCGCTTTTCATATGACAAGCCTTTCATCCCTGGGATCATTCTTGTAAACCTCCCTCAGGACTCCCTTCAACACCAGAACATTCTTCCTTAGAAACAGGGCCCAAACTGCTCACAATATTCAAAATGCGGTCTAACCTGACCATTGTACAGCCTAAGCAGTACACTTCTACTCATGTTCTAGGCCTCTTGAAATGAATGCCAGCATTGCATTTGCCTTCCTATCTGTCGACTGAACCAGCAAGTTAACCTTAAGAGAATCCTGAACTAGGACTGCCAAGTCCCTTTGTGCTTCAGATTTCTGAAGCCTTTTACCTTTTCAGAAAATAGTCTTTGCCTCTATTCTTCCTATCAAAGTGCGTAATCTCACACTTTCCCACGTTGTATTCTGTCTGCCACTACGTTTCCTGCTCTCCTAGCCTGTCCAAGTCTTTCTACAGCCTTCCCTGCTTCATCAATACTATCTGCCCCTCCACCTATCTTTGTGCAACTTCAAACTTAGCAACAAGGCCCTCAGGTCCTTTGTCCAGATTAATGTATAATGTATTTTACCTCCCTAGCTAATGGGAACTAAAGCAGATCATAGTATATCCACTTTAGTGAAATGAGTTAACTCAGTAAAGTCGTTCCTGGCCTAATAGGTAACATTCTTCCTATTTTCAAAATTCTATTTTCTAAAAAAATCAAATTTGGAAGTTTGTTTGAGGACAAGTGAACATAGCAAAAATGAATCACCAACTGTATAACTCCTGTAATATATGAGTGAAGATGAGTTTTCAGTTCCAGTTGTCCTACAGTTCACTTGAATAATAATTTACTTAGGCAACATGCGCCTCCTCTTTTGATAAAGTAACCTTACAGATTTGCCTCAAGATTCAATCTCTCCAAAGCTTTTCGTGGATAGACCTCAAATCCCAGCCTCTCATATAAAATCTTTATAATTCTACTTCCTTCTCTTGACTACACAGACATCCCTGACTTTCTCACTCTCAACCGCAAATGATTTTAGAAACTTCTACTGTCCCAAGTATGCAGCTTCTGCTCAGTCAAGTGTCTTTTTTCTGAAATCATTTCTAGTTTAATTTCTTTCTAAGCTAACATGGTTAATTTGTTTTCTTTACCTTCATGCATTCTTCCATTCTGTCTGCTTCAATCTTCAAGTAATAATTTTTCAAATAAGGGAATGATGATGTTTTTTCATATTATTAGCAGGGGTAGTTGAACAGAAAACCCACACAGTTGTCAAAAAAGAAATCTTATGAACTCGTCTAAGGAAAGACAATACAAGAATACTTGTTCTGGAATAATGTTAAGGAAACAGATATGTGGTTTGAAAATGTAGCTAAATTAATCAATTTCGTTTTATTGCCCAAATTATAATTTATAACTATGTGTATGACTCAATTTAATAATGAAATGTGTCTTTGTCAACGAAGTCATCCAAGGAGTCCTATCAGCAAGTTTTTAATAATATGTTATCCATTTGCTTCACAAACAACTCTCTAAACAATCAGATAAGATCTCAGATCGTTCCAATCATGTTTCCCTCCCTTATGACCTGATGCTGAGAGGGTCTAACAGCAGTTTCCTTCCAGACAGCTAATTTGATTGCAGTCGCCTGACAGGAAGGAGCTGCTTAAAGCTGGTGAATTTATTGTGTTGTTGCGTTCTGGCAATAGAGATGTGGCAGGGCCAGAAGTCCAAGAATATCAGGACATGGCATGTTGAGATAATTCTCCAGAGAGATTTAATACAATATCAGGCTTTTATTTCCTCCTCTTTCTGTCAAAGTCACTGATTCGTATTGGATATAGTTCCACGGGAACTAGGCATCCTCTACAATCTCATTCGATGACCATTCTTCATATATGAGCCAAGACAGTAATTATTAGTGAGCTATTAAGCCCCTTCAAGGAGGGGCTGCTGGATAGCAATGTGGAGCAGGAACCTTCACCTATTTCCACATCCCTTTTCCTTGCTCAGATTTGCTGAGATAAGTTCTAGTGCACATACAATCACTTCAGTTAATTCAGCACAAAGGATTAAAATCATGGACTAACAAATAGCACTGTGACCCAAAAACAAATCTTATTTTATTATTAGTCCCATCTATTTATCTTAAAAGTTTAGACTAAATGAGGGAAATTTAATGTCACAATATCTGGCAGGATCAAGGCTGTAGTATTCTGAAAATTGCAGTGTTATAATTAACAGCCCATTCCCACTTCATTCCCAGCCACCTCAACTTTCCTCACAGTTTCCACAGACATCCACCTGTTTCACCCAAATATGCAAATCAAAATTCCGTTATTGTTTTAGAATCTCAACACAATTTATAGAGGGGGATGGGGCAGAAGATCATTAGAAAATCTGAGTGCATATTGCTTGCAAACATTTTCAACCACTGAAAATGGTGAGAGTGACTTCTTCTGTGCAGGCCATCCAGAGCCAATGCCGTGAAACTAGGAGTGGTCCGACTGCTCAGGGAGGGAGGAAGAGGAGTGAAAGAATAATAGTGGTAGGGGATTTATTCATGAGAGAAGTAAACAGCTGCTTCTGTGGCTGTAGATATGACACCAGGATCCTTCATTGCCACTCCAGTGCCCGGGTCAAGGATGTCACAGAATGACTGCATGGCATTCTGAAGGGGGAAGCTGAGCAGTCAGAGGTCATGGTCCATGTTGGGACAAATGACATAGGAAGAAAGAGAAATTAGGTCCTGCAAGCAGACTTTAGGAAGGCACGTAGGAAAATGGAAAGCAAAACCTAAAAGTTACTGATGTCAGGGTTAATCCCAGTGCCACTGTGGTGAGTACAAGAATAGAAGGATAGAGCAGATGAATGCATGGCTGAAGAGATGGTGCAGGAGATTCCTAATGCATAGGGACTAATTCTGGGGGAGGTGGGACTTATACAAGTTAGACAGGTTACATCTGAACAGGAAAGGGACCAACACCCTCATGAGAAATTTTGCTAATGTGGTTGGGGCAGATTTAAACTAGATTAGCAGGGGGATGAGATCCTGACAAAGGATGCAAAGGGGAAAGAAGCTGAAATGGAATTAGAAGTTAAAACGCAAGTAAGAGTTTGGAAGGCCGATGAAACATTGACTAGATAAGAAAGAAGTGAGTTTAGCAAGGCTAAATAGAATATATTTTAATACAAATAGACGAGCTGACAGTACAGATGGGCATATGAAAGTATGATGTCATTGCTACAACTGAGACTTGCTGAAAGATGGGCTGGAATGGCAATTCAATGTTCCTGGTTATAGGGTATTCAGACAAGATAGAGGGGTGAATAGAAGTGGGGGCAGTCACAATATTGATCAAATAATTAATTATAGCGGTTAAGAGGGATGATATCTTGCAAATATCATAAGATTAGACTATATGATAGAAGTTAAAAGGCACAAAAGGATCACATAAGCTGTAGGGTGTGTACTGTAGGCCAACAATCAATCAGGGAGACAGGGGATCAAATCCAGGGGGGCAATTTTTTCACACTGAAGGTGGTGAGTGTTTGCAACAGATTGCCAGAGATAGTGTTGGAGGCAAGTACAATCTTAACATTTAAAGAAGCATTTAGGCAGGTACGTGGATGGAATAGGTATGGAGAGATATGGGCCAAACGCAGGCAAATGGGACTACTTTAAATTGTGAAAACTGGGCAGCATTTGGGCCGAAGGGCCTTTTTCCATGCTGTAGACCTCAATGACTCTATGACTGTAAATATGTAAACAGATTTTGGAGAAGAGTACAAATAATAAGGCAACATTAGTAGGAGATTTTATAATTACCCAAACATTAACTGGGATATATTTAGTGTGCAAAGCAGGAAGAGAACAAAATTCCTAAATTGCACCAAGGAGAACTTTTTTAGCCAGTGTGTAGAAATCCCACAAGGGAGGGGGATATTCTGGTCCTAATATTTGGAAATGAAGTTAGGCAGGTGGAACGCAGAACAAGAGGGAAACATCTTGGAGATAGTGATCATAATTCAGTTACATTTGAATTGTTATTGAAGAGGATAAGGTTGTGCTGGGAATAAAAATTTCTAAACTGGGGAAAGCGAATTTTATGAAGATACAATTTGCCCCAAGTAGACTCAGAGCAGCTACTTGCAGATAAAACTTTGTCAGAGCAGTGGGAGGCATATAAGGAGGAAACAGCAAGAGTACCAGGCAAATATACTAATGTAAAACAGAGTGAGGACAGGATCAGAGAACCTTCGATGTTAAGCGACAAATGTTACGATTGAGAAAAAAACCTAATGGCAGATACTGAGGCTTGATGTGGTAGAGTCCTTTGAAGAGTATTAAAAATGCAAGGGGAATCATAATAAAGAAACCAAGAAATCAAAGAGAATGTATAAGAAAGTATTAGCAGGTAGAATAAAGAAAAGCCCAAAAGTTTTTTTAAAATATATAAAGAGCAAGAGGATAAGTAGGGCAAGAGTAGGGCACATTCGGAACCATAGGGGTAATGCATGTGCAGATCCAGAAGACATGGCATAGTCCTCAATGAATACTTTGCATTGGTCTTCTCAATGGAAAAGGATGACATAGTTATAGTCATCAGGTTGATGACTGTGAAACATTAGAAAAAGCTAACATAGAGAAAAGGGGTACTAGCAGGGTTAGCAGCCCTAACAGTGGATAAATCCATAGGTCTGGCTGAGATCTATCCCAAGCTGTTGAGGGAAGAAAGGAGGATCATACCAGGGGCTCTAGCAATAATTTTCAAATTCTCTCTGACCTCATTTGAAGTGTCAGAACACTGGAGGACTGCTGATGTTGTCCCATTATTTAAAAAGGGAGGAAAGAATAGACCAGGAACTTACACTCCATTCAGTCAAATCTTGGTGGTGGGGAAGTTATTGGAAAGAATTCTGAGGGACAGAATATATTTGCTCTTGGAGGGACACAGATTAGTCAGGGATAATCAGCATAGATCTGTTAAGGGAAGGTTGTTTTGATAAATGTGATTGAATTTTCTGACGAGATTACCAGGAGTGTTGATGAAGGTAATGCATTTAATGATGTCTAGACAGACTTTAGCGAGGCTTATGATAAGGTTCCACTGGGCAGACTGGACAAGAAAGTAAGAGCCTAGGGATCAAAGGCAAAGTGGCATGCTGGATGCAAAATTGGCTAAGATGCAGGAAGCAGCGAGTGATGGTAGAGAGATTGATCTACGATTGGAAGTCTCATTCTAGTGGGGCTCCACAAGGCTCAGTGCTTGGGTCTTGCAGTTTGAGGTGCACATTGATGATTTGGACTCAAATGTAGGGGGTATAATCAAGAAGTTTCTGGATTGGTAGAGTGGTAAATAGTGAGGAGGATATCAACAGTGGCCACGTGGGCAGAGCAATGTAGTTCAACACGGAAAGTGTGAAGTAATATGCTTGAGGAGGACTGTCACTGCAAGTGATTACACTATGATTGGTAGGACCCAGGAAACTATTGAAGATCAGAGGAACTTTGATCTGCAGATCCCTGAAGGTAGGAGGGCAGGTAGAGAAAATGGGTAAGAAGGCATATAGGATACTTGCTTTTATTAGCCGAAGTTATGCTGTAATTGTATAAAATGTTGGTTAGGCCACAACTGGAGTACTGCATGCAACACTTTTATGGATGAGCAATAAATGCTGATGCAGCCAGTAATATCCACACACATGAATTAATTTTTAAAAAGGTTCTGGTCACTACATTCTAGGAAGGATGTGATTGCAATGGAGAGGGTGCAGAGGATATTTATCAGGATGCTACCAAGGCTGTAAGGTCTGAACTATGAAAATATTGGATTGGCAGGGGTTGATTTCCTTGCAGTAGCAAGGAAGGGATCTGACAGGAATGTACAAGATCATGAGGGACATATATAGAGTGGATTAAAAGGCACATTTACCATTTGTAGAGGAGTCAATAAGCTAGGGAATAGTAGGTTTAAGCCAAGAGGTAAAGGCTAAGTAGAGTCGAGAAGAATTTTTTTTCCACTCAGAATGGTGGAACCCTGAAACTCACTGCATGAAGGGGTGGTTAAGTCAGAAACTCTTGCAACGTTTAAACAGTACTTACATATTCACTTACGTTGTCAAAGCCTCCAGGGCTTTGGAGCAAGAAGTGAAAATGGGATTTGCGTACTCACTGATGTACTTTGTATAGTCACTTTGTTGACTGATGCAGACATGAGGGGGCTGAAAAGCCTTCTTCTGTAGTGGAAATGAATGGGAATCAATATTTCTTGTCGGTAGCAGTGGACACAGCACGTGTGTCACATGCATAGATCATTGGTATCAGCATTAAATGAGTTATCTGGGACACTGTGGAAAAGGGTTTTTTAAAAAACATTTTGTGGGCTAAGGGGACCATTAGCTTCATTTTGAAGCCACCGTAATCCCAAGTCCTCCCTAAATTGGTGGGCCACCTTTGTGCACCAGAAGTGCACATATAACTCTTTGGTCTAAGGTAAATGAAACCTGGCCCTCAAAATGGCTTTGAACACAAATCAATCTTTTCTGCCACCCAACCAATGTATACCCAAACTTAATTTTTATCTAGTTTTATTTTTATCTTTCTCAAAAGGAAACTAGAACATATAATTTAGAAATAAAGCAATATTTTTACTGCAAAAGCTAATCTCTTTATTTTGGACAATTAAATACAGTACTGTGAAGAGGGGAATCTGTATGTGGAACATGGTGGCTACTGAATGCATTAAACATTTTGAAATTTCATATAATAAAGTAGCCAATATTAAAATGAAGAAAATGTGCTATTCATATCAGCCCATGAAATTGTTTTCATGGATCACAAATTCTATCCTACATATTAAATCTTTGAATGACACTCCCAAATTCCAAAAGACTTGATGTTCATTATTATTACTCTCACCTGCTGCCTCCCATTGACAGTGTTCTAACACTCTCTGTTTTCCTTCCCTTCCTTTGGGGCATCACTTGCAGTATATTTCATCCAACAATATGAAAATGATGACATCGTGCAGTGACTTTTAGCACAATTTTGAAGTTTAACACAACATGAAATGGTTCAGTAGCACAATAACTATGGAGAAACTTTCACAAACTAAAGGATCACAGTTTGACCAAATTGCAGATGGGGTTGGTTGGAGTAGGGAAAGCATGGGGAATGGGGTCAATAAAATTGTGTGAGAACTCATTGGGCACCATGGCCAAACATTGGGCAGTGAGATTGGAACAGCACAGGTTGACATCTAATTAATACTGTTAAGTAATCAACTGGCCATGATTTTCATAGGAAAATAGCAACACAGGTACAGGAGTAGGCCATCAGTGAGGTTGTGACCTAACTCCATTTGCCTTTCTTTGGTCCATATCCTTTAGTACCTTTACTTAACAAAAAATTATCTATCTCAAATTAAAATTAACAACTGATCCAGCATCCACTGCCATTTGTAGAAGAGATTTCCAAACATATACTACCCATTATGTATAGAAGTTCTTCCTAACATCTCTCCTGAATTGTTTGGCCCTAACTCTCAGCCTGTGCCTCCCAGTTCTAGAATCAGGGAACCAGTGGAAATAATTTATCTTTATCTACTCTGTCTTTTCCATAGGTCTTAGTATTTCCCATAGGTGCGTGGACCCCAGAATTTTGATGCCTTGTTTGCTCAAAAGAGTTTCATGAGTGTTGGCTGTAATTAGCAGCCATTGATTTCTCCAGTATTTGTAAACAGAAAGGGTCAGTGAGAAATTTGATCAGGTAAGGGATTTGAAGGCTGTGACCTTTAGAAGGATTAATGCGTGGGAGGTTGGTCTGGAAGGTTGTTCATGGAATATTGTCACACAGGTCTCCTATAATTAGTGCGTTTGGTGTCAAAAGGATGAGGACCGTTGTGCCATGAAGGCTGCAAAGGGAAATGGGTCCAATCCAACGAGGAAGAAAGAGACAAAGACTGCAGTTACGTGCGGAAAGGCAAAACAGCAGCAGGTAGATGAACAACAGTGGAAAGACGTTAAAATGGGACTTTGACATTGAGGCTGCAATGGGGCAGGTAATCAGTAAAACATGGAAAGGAGGCAGCAACTATTTATAAGGTGGATACAATTATAGATTTCAAAGATCTCTATACAACCTGTATGTCTTGAAAGTAAGCATGGGTCAAAGTTCTCAATAATTAAGTCAACATATGTTAGGGATTGTGTGCTTAGCTTGTACTTAAATGAATTTAAAATTAGGCTAATACACAATAGTCAATGAACAATTCAGCTGAGTCTATCAAACATTTCAGAATGTTGCATAGTCTATTGAATGATGACTCCTTGTGGTAATGATTTAACACAAGTTGAAACATGGGGAAGAACATTGATTAATAGTGCAACAGAAAAGACAGTACTTCAATAATCTTTCCTGTTGCACTGGAGGCCTTGGTACAAGTGATGGATAAGAGAAGAGAGATCTAGGGGCACAAAGGACCAGAAGGTACTCTAGACAAATACTGCAAAGACAGTGAGGACAGATGGTCATCGTAGTCAATTCCAGCAATGTAACAGCAAGGTTTGCAAAACTTGAAAGGTGGTGGTAAGGTGGGATAGTCACTGAACCAGTAACCCAGAACCCTCGGCTAGTGTTCTGGTTAATGGATTTAAATTCCAGCATGCTAGACATTTGAATTCACTAAAAAAAAAATTAGAGACAAAAGCTAGCCATTGTCAATTGCTGTAAAAACTGTTGACTGTTGTAAAAACATACATTTGGTTCACTAATGTCCTTAGGGAAGGAAATCTCCCATCCTTACCTGGTCTGCCCTACATGTTAGTCAGACCCACAGCAAAGTGGTTGACTCTCAATTGTCCTCTGGGCAATTAGAGATAAACAATAAATGCTGGCTGAGCCAGTAACTCCCATAGCCCATGAACAAAGAAAAAAAGAAAATAAAGACTGTATTGTCAAGTCTTATACAGCACATGAAAGAAAATTTGAGACCAATGGCATGTGGTGGGTACCTATTGCTTGCAGTGGAGAAGGTGGCATTGGTGTCCAGCATTTTCACTATAGGATTATCTAATGATAGCTGTGGGATCTCAATCAGTGGCCAATTGCTACAAGATACAGGTCTGGATGCCTTGTTTAAAAGTCAGAGGAATACATCAGGTTTTGCAGGAATTAGACAAGTCAGGCTGAGAGAGCAATTGGATTCCACACCATGGCAGGATTCCCTCAAATCCAAGAAGCTACAAATGAACATTCAGTCTTCCTCAGAGCAGCCTTGCACATTTGTGAAAAGGGTTTCACTCCTTCAGTGTTCAAACTGTCTACAACCAGTCATCCAGGTATGCACAAGGTTCTCAGAAACTAAGCATCATTTGATTTCCCACACACACACACACGTGAATCTATGGGATGAATTTGTATTTGCAGATACATTCCATTTTTTTTCAAAAAGCTCACAATTATTAGACAGTCAGTCAATGTGGTGTTTTATAAATTCCTACTTTAGAAATAAAACCAGTCTGACTCCAAACCAAAACACAAGCAGATTCTAAACAAGGCCTCACGCCTAACATGCATTGTCTGACCTAAAATGTCACCTCTCCTTTACAATGATAAAACCTTTAGTTCTCACAGGACAGAGACTTGAAAGGAATTTGGGGATTTACATATATGTATTAATCAATTAAAACCTTCTCACTGATTAAAGATTTAATAGCATCTTCGATTCATTTAGTACATCTTCATCAATGGTGTGACCCTTTGATCTTTTACTTATAAATTCAGTGTCTGATACTACTCCCCTCACTAACACCTACTGAAGGAGTAAGACTCCAAAAGCTTGTGTTTTCAAATAAACCTGTTGGACTATGAAAATAAACCCGAAAGAACTGCGGATGCTGTGAATCAGGAACAAAAACAAAGTTGCTGGAAAGGCTCAGCAGGTCTGGCAGCATCTGTGAAGGAAAAAACAGAGCTACTCAGAAGGGTCACTGGACCCGAAATGTTAACTCTTTTTTCCTTCACAGATGCTGCCAGACCTGCTGAGCTTTTCCAGCAACTTTGTTTTTATTCCTGTTGGACTATAACCTGGTGTCATGTGATTTCTGACCTTGTTCACACCAGTTCAGCACCGGCACCTCCACATCTTGAGGCAGTTCTAGGTTCCATGTCAATTTGCATCACCGTAGTGCTTTTGAGAATGGATCTTCTGTGACAAGGATTATTTACTCCATGGCTGCTCAGATTGATGCAGGCAACATCAAGGCAGAGAAACCATATAATTGCTGGAATGGGGCTCTTGTGGTGCAGTGGTATGTCCTTACTATTTGGTCAGAAAAGTTGGGTTCAAGTCCCACCTGCTCCAGAGGTGTGTCATCACATGTTTGATTTATAACATCTATAATTGTTGAAAATATGAAAACTGAGCAGCCAATTAGCCATCTAGTTCAGGGAAGCTCACTGTTAATAGACATATCCATAATGAAAATATGCTACTTCTTTGATTTCCAGTCCTAGGTTTGATGTACTAACACATGGGATATTAGGCCAAGAGGTATTATAAGTTTGCTACACCAGTGAAGGAATTAGCCATGCTCAGAGTTAAAAGTAAGAACTGAGTGATAACTGACAGTGAGTGCATGTGAAAGGAAGATAAGAGGGTCATTAGGAAACAGTAAAGAAATTAATCATGCAAATCAAGGCAATAACTCACACTCAAGGACAGGATTTTCTGTTCAAAGTTAAAGCTTGCTTCCTGTAGAGAGCCAGGTCGAGGCCAGCTGATAAACAGCACCCATTAAAATCTGGAGACAGACACAAAACATTAGGGATTTTTTTGTTAGATTTTCTTCTTCCACTCTTCTCCATTCTCCATCATAAAAAGACACTTAATAAACGCCAAAGTATTCTGCTGGTGTCCTGCCATAACTTGAGTAGGAGATGAAATGAATTGATGTAAATGACGTAACATATATACTTGTGTTATATATTTTTGGAACAGTTAATGCAGGGTGGTGGAGGTATCTGTTTTACCAAGTGCCTGGTTCAATAGTATTGCCAATTGGAGGCCTGTTGTATTGCTTATAGATTATAAAAAGTTGCACCTTGTCCTGCAAATGTTTCTCATTTCATCCTACTTTTTCTCCTTATCTTTGTCCTTCCCCCTTTTCACTTTATTGTACTTTCGTCACTGATGCTTTTTGTACCCGACTCAATTTCTTGTTAAATTTCACATTCTTTAGGGCTGATTTTAATCGTATCTAACTAAAGGAATACAAACAGATGGGTCATTGATTGGGACATTTACCTGACGTCACAAAACCAACCCTTTCATCTTTAATTTTAGGAGGCAGCAAGGATGTCCAGTCATGTTGGCAGGGCTCTTTAAATATATACTTCTGTCACCTCCTGCACACGAGGCATGCTTAAGATTGGTGCTGTCAAATAGAAAAGTAAAAAAAAACAGATTTTTTAAAAAAGTGATAATTGTCATGCTAAAATAATGAGAAAGGCCACTAAGTTGAGATTTTGCATCTCCCCCAAACCTATCTGCTGGTGAGCAGTTTTCTTCCACGCTTGCCTACTTCAACCCACAATCCACCACCCCAACTAATAAAGCTCATAATTTACAGCTGATCACACCCTTGTCTGAGGATACATTCTTGGTGTTTCCGTTCTTCCTAGACAATGGACTGTCCCTGCTGTCTGCAGCCTTTTATTCTCTTTAGAGCAGTGGCTCCCAAAGAGTGGTCACTCTATCAACCAGAGTTGTGGAAACAACCAAAGGAGTCACAAATTTCCTTTTCTCCGAGATTACAAGCTGGGCCTGCAGTAAGACAGCATTTGGCAACTTGCTCTGCTCACCAGTTAGTCTGGGAGAGATGCTCTTCAGAGGATCAGTGCAGGCTCGATGGACTGAATGGTCTTTCTCTGCACTAGAGATTCTATTCTATCAGTCGCATAAGACCCTTAACCTGTGTTTCATTGTTTTTTTGCAAATGCCCACGAGCTGGAGCAGCTCAGATGAAATAATGGACCAGCCAGTAAGAAAATTGATCACATTTTTACGAATTACTTAAAACAGACTTTATTTGTGATCTGTTACATACAAACATTAATAATTGTATCTTGAATGTCATTATGCTGTTTTATTGCTGATTTTGGGTTGCATTAATTTTCAAATGTTAAAACGGCATTGGTAAACAGTTTGTGAGACACTGTTTTAGAGCTTTAAACGGCTCTTTATATTCTGGCTACTGACAAATCAAAATTTGCATCCTCCCCTACCACCATAAGACCATAGGAGATAGGAACAGGAATAAGCCATTCAAACCCTCAAGCCTGTTCCACCGTTTAATAGGGTCACTGCTGATCCAACATTCTTCATGTCCATTTTCTTGCCCTTACCCTATTACCCTTGATTCCCCTACTGATTAAGAAACTATCTGTCTCAGCCTTAAATATTTAAAAAGGAGGCTGCCCTTACAACTCTCTGCAGCAAGGAGTTCCAAAGACTCTCAAACCTTCAAAGAAGAAATTCCTCCTCATCCCAATCTTAACTTGGTGCCCTTTTATTCTGAAATTATGTTCTACTATGAGTGGAAACATCCTGTCAGCATTAACCCTATCAAGCCCCTTAAAAATCCTTATATGCCTCAATGAGATCTTCTCTCATTCTTCTAAATTCCAATGAGTCCCGACCTGTTTAAGCTTTGATCATAAGACAATCCTCCAATCCTAGCAAACCTTCTCTGAAACACTTCCAATGAAATAACATCTTTCCTTAAATAAGTATAAACTGCTCACAATACTCCAGGTGTGGTCTCGCCAACACCTTGTGCAGCTGCAATATGATTTCCCTGTTCATATACTCCAACCCCTTTGAAATAAGGGCCAATATTCCATTAACTTACATGATTACCTGCTGCAATATGTGCCAGCTTTGTGTGTTTCGTGTACAATACTCTCAAAACCCTTTGTGTTGCAGCTTTTTGCAGTTTTTTTTCAATTTAAATAATATTCTAATCTTTTATTTTCCCTTCCAAAATGAATAACTTCACACTTCCCCACAATATATTCCATTTGCAGATGTTTTGCCCACTTAATTAACCTATCAATATCTCTCTGTAAATTCCTCTCTTGCTTTCTTTCTCAGATTCAGAAATGGTTTTTACTGTTTCCGTTGTGTCTCAAGGTCTGACTGAGCAGCTGTCTGCTTCAGACTCATCTTTTCTCCCCACAGAAATATAACAGTCTCAGTTAGTCTTTTAAACACGTTAACAATTACATCTTATATCCTTTCTTAAAAACTTTAACTAAATTCTGCTTTGTGATCAACTTCAATTTTTAGTTTCTTAAAACTGGTATTTTTTTAAAAATGCATAATTTTTCATCCTTCTTAGCCCCAATTCTCTTCCCATCTCACTTCCTTCTCTCTGCTCCCTCACTTCTCTCTCCATGACCTCTCATTCAATTGGTTTTTGCAAGTTTTGGGAATTTATTTTAATGCCACAATTTTAACCTTCAGAAATTTCAGCTTGTGAGGAAATAAATGTGCAGTTTAAAAATAAGAGATAAAGCCTGACATATTAGCTTCAAACTACCATCCACGGCTGGACCTCAGAGCTAAGATGGTATTTCTTGCAAAGACATAACCCATGCAATCTTCACAAATAAAAAATAAAGTTTCAGCTAATTTAATCAATCATTCATTCACATTAGGCAAGGTTTCTTTGTATGCATATGGAGAAAATTTTTAAGTTTTAATATGCGAGAGGTTATGCACGTTGGTAGTAAGAATAGGAAAGCTGAATACTATTTAAGTTGGGAAAGATTGCAGAAAGCTGCAACATAGAGGGAATTTGGACCTGGTGTATGAATCACAAAACATTAGCATCCAAATTCAGGTAACAGAAAGCAAATCAAATGTTGGTCTTTATTTCAAAGGCAATGGAGTCTAGAAATAGGGATAACACGGTGTAGAGCTGGATGAACACAGCAGGCCAAGCAGCATCATAGAACAGGAAGGCTGACGTTTCGGGCCTAGACCCTTCTTTAGAAATGGGGGAGGGGAAGGGGGTTCTGAAATAAATAGGGAGAGAGGGGGAGGCAGATAGAAGATGGATAGAGGAGAAGATAGGTGGAGAGGAGACAGACAGGTCAAAGAGGGGGGGATGGAACCAGTAAAGGTGAGTGTAGGTGGGGAGGTAGGGAGGAGATAGGTCAGTCCAGGGAGGACAGGCAGGTCAAGGGGGCGGGATGAGGTTAGTAGGTAGGAGATGGGAGAGGGGCTTGAGGTGGGAGGAGGGGATAGGTGGGAGGAAGGACAGGTTAGGGAGGCGGCGACGAGCTGGGCTGGTTTTGGGATGCGGTAGCGGGAGGGGAGATTTTGAAGCTTGTGAAATCCACATTGATACCATTGGGCTGCAGGGTTCCCAAGCAGAATATGCCA
>NC_063355.1:33691935-33727042 GCF_021869965.1 Rhincodon typus
CAACTTTCAACTCCATTTCCAGATTCTCAGATATCTATCATTCAGCAAGAACAGGATAAAATAATGACATGAGCCAACAATGGCAAGAGCCTTGATCTCGGGCTTGAAAGTGTTAAATTACACGAACAAGGGGCAAGTAGCAACCATGTGGTAATCTCATTGAACTAGTACTCCTGAATCCCAAGTTAATGTTCTGGGGACATGGGTTCAAATCCCAACATGGCAGATAGTGAAATCGGAATTCAGTAAATAACTAGAATTAAAAGCTAGTCTAACCACGACCATTACTGATTGTCAGAAAAACCGATCTGGTTCACTAATGTCCTTTAGGGAAGAAACCGGTCATCCTTGCCTGATCTGGCCAACATGCGACTCCAGGCCCACAGCAGTATCAAGAACTCTTAAATGCCATCTGAAATGGCCTAGTGGTATTATCGCTAGACTATTAATCCAGAAACCCAGCTGATGTTCTGGGGACCTGGGTTCGAATCCCACCACAGCAAATGGTGGAACTGGAATTCAATAAAATATCTGGAATTAAGAATCTATTGATGAAATCATTGCCCTCGCCTGATCTGGCCTACATGTGACTCCAGACCCACAGCAATGTGGTTGGCTCTCAACTGCCCTCTGAAATGGCCTAGCAAACCACTCATATGTATCAATCGCTACAAAGACTCAAAGAAATGGAACTGGATGGATCACCTGGCATCGACCTAGGCACCAGTAAAGACAATGGCAGAAACAGCCCTGTCGACCACACAAAGTCCTCCTCACTAACATCTGGGGGTTAGTGCCAAAATTGGGAGAGCTGTCTCACAGACTAGTCAAGCAACAGCCTGCCATAGTCATACTCACACTCACAAAATCATACCTTGTAAACCAGGTCCCAGACACCACCATCACCATCCCTGAATATGTCCTGTTTCACCGGCAGGACAGACCCAGCAGAGGGGGCGGCAGAGTGGCATACAGAGGGGAGCGAGTTACTCTAGGAGTCCTCAACATTGACTCGGGACCCTACGAAGTCTCATGGATTCAAGTTAAACGTGGGCAAGGAAACCTCCTGCTGATTACCACATACCATCCTCCCTCAGCTGATGAATCAGTACTCCTCGACGTTGAGCAACACTTAGAGGAAGCACCGAGGATGGTAAGGGCATAAAAATGTACTCTGGGTGGGTGATTTCTGTGTCCTTGTCCATCACCAAGAGTGGCTCGGCAGCAGTGCTACTGATCGAGCTGGTCAGGTCCTACAGGACATAGCTGCTAGACTCGGTCTGCAGCAGGTGGTGAGGGAACCAACAAGAGGGCCAAACATACTCAACCTCATCCTTACCAATCTGCAGCTGCAGTTGCATCTGTCTATGACAGTATTGGTAAGAGTGACCATCGCATAGTCCTTGTGGAGATGAAGTCCTGCCTTCACATTGAGAACAACCTCCATCGTGTTGTGTGGCACTATCACCGTGCTAAATGGGACAGACTTCACACAGATCTAGCAACTCAAGACTGGGCATCCATGAGGTGCTGTGGGCCATCAACTGCAGCAGAATTGTACTCCAGCACAATCTGTAACCTCATTGCCCGGCATATCCCCCACTCAACCAATACCATCAAGCCAGGGGATCAACCTGGGTTCAAAGAAGAGTGCAGAAGGGCATGCCAGAAGCAGCACCAGGCATACCTGAAGATGAGGTATCAACCTGGTGAAACCACCAAACAGGACTACTTGCACGCCAAACAGCAAAAAGAGCAAGTGATAGACAGAGCTAAGCGATCCCACAACCAACGGATCAGATCTAAGCTCTGCAGTCCTGCCACATCCAGTCACGAATGGTGGAGGACAATTAAAACAACTCACTGGAGGAGGCGGCTCCACAAATATCCCCATCCTCAATGATGGAAGATCCCAGCATATCAGTGCAAAAGATAAGGTTGAAGTATTTGCAGCAATCTTCAGCCAGAAGTGCCGAGTGGATGATCCATCTCGGCCTCCTCCAATGGACCCCAGCATTACATATAACAGTCTTCAGCCAATTCAATTCACTCCACGTGATATCAAGAAACGGTTGGAGAAACTGGATACTGCAAAAGGCTACCGGCCCAGACAACATTCCAGCAATAGTACTGAAGACTTGTGCTCCAGAACTTGCCACTCCCCTAGCCAAGCTGTTCCAGTACAGTTACAACACTGGTATCTACCACACAATGTGGAAAATTGCCCAAATATGTCCTGTACACAAAAAGCAGGACAAATCCAACCTGGCCAATTACTGCCCCATCAGTCTCCTCTCGATCATCAGTAAAGTGATCGAGCAGCACCTGCTCAGCGATGCCCAGTTTGGGTTCCACGAGGGCCCCTCAGCTCCTGATCCCATTACAGCCTTGATTCAAACATGGACAAAAGAGCTGAATTCCAGAGGTGAGGAGAGAGTGACAGCCCTTGATATCAAGGCTGCATTCGACCAACTGTGGCATCAAGGAGCCCTGGCAAAACTGAAATCAATGGGTATCAGGGGGCAAATGCTCCAGTGGTTGGAGTCATACCTGACACATAGGAAGATTGTCGTGGTTGTGGGAGGTCAATCATCCCAGCTCCAGGACATCTCTGCAGGAGTTCCTCAGGGTAGTGTCCAAGGCCCAACCATCTTCAGCTGCTTCATCAATGACCTTCCCTCCATCACAAGGTCAGAATTGGGGATGTTCGCCGATGATTGCACAATGTTCAGCATCATTCGTGACTCCTCTGATACTAAAGCAGCCCATGTTCACATGCAACAAGATCTGGAGGGAGGCAGCTCACAAAAAGGCAGCTCACCATCACCTTTTCAAGGGCAACTAGGGATGGGCAAGAAATGCTGGCCAGCCAGCGACACCCACATCCCACAAATGAATAAAAAAAAGCAAGCAATTCAGTTGTATTAAACCAATACAAAGTTTAAACAAGGGAGTGAAACCTTTGAATGGAAGGTCCACACAGCATCAACCTAGACACCAAACGGCAATGTCGACTTGCAAAGTCCTCCTTACCAACATCATAGGGCTTATGCCAAAATTTGCACAGTCCTGCACACTAGTCAAGCAATAACTGGATATAGTCACACTTATGGAATCACACAACGTCCCAGATACCACCATTACCACCCTTGGGTACATCCTGTGCCATCTGCATGACAGACTCACCAGATTTGACAGCACAGTGATAGAGAGTTAAGAAGGAATTTCCTTTGGAGTTCACAACATGGACTCCAGGCCCCACGATGTCTCATGGCATCGGGTCAAACATGGGCAAGGAAACTGCCTGATAATTACCACCTACTTTATGCCACTCAATTAATTAAATCAGTGCTACCCCATTTGAACAACATTTGGAGTAAACATTAAGGGCGGTAAGAATATTTAATGTACTCTGGATGGGGGGCTTCAATGTCCACCACCATTGGCTCAGTAGCATCACTATTGAGAAAGCTGGTCAAAGACTGGGTTTGTGGCAGTTGGGGAGGGAACCAATAGTAGAAAAATCTACTTAACTTCATTTGAGGGCGACACGGTGGCACAGTGGTTAGCACTGCTGCCTCACAGCGCCAGGGACCTGGGTTCGATTCCAGCCTTGGGCGACTGTTTGTGTGGAGTTTGCACATTCTCCCCGTGTCTGCGTGGGTTTCCTCCGGGTGCTCCGGTTTCCTCCCACAGTCCAAAGATGTGCAGGTTAGGTGGATTGGCCATGCTAAATTGCCCGTAGTGTTCAGGGAGGTAGAGGGTGTATATTAGGTGGGTCATAGGGGAATGGATCTGGGTGGGATGCTCCGAGGTTCGGTGTGGACTTGTTGGGTCGAAGGGCCTGTTTCCACACTGTAGGGATTCTAAGTCTAATTCTAATTCTCACCAATTTACCCATCATAGATGCAGTTGCTTATGACAGTACAGATTGGATTGACCACCACGCAGTCAGTGTGTTGAAGTCCTAGCTTCACATTGAGGATACCATCCATTGCGTTGTGTGGCACTTTCATCACACAAAAATGGGACAAACTTCAAAACAGGTCCAGCAACTCAAACATGTGCATTCAAGATCTGATGCAAGTTATCCACAGAGGCAGAACTGAACTTGGTTCAATGAGGAGTGCGGGAGGGACATGCCAGGAGCAGCACCAGGCACATATAAAAAGTAACTGCAATCTGGTGAAGCTATAGCACAAGACTACTTGCATGCCAAAATGCAGAAGAATCATGCAATAAACAGGGCTAGAGGATCCCACAATAAATGGATTCTTTAAGGAATAACATTCACTACAGATAAGAGGGAACCTGTTGATGTACTTAACTAGGATTTTCAGAAGGCATTTGATAGGATTCTACATAAAAAGGTTGTGGCGTAAATTAGAACTCATGGGGTAGGGTCAGAAGACTAGCTGGCAGAAAACAGCACATGCATAAAATTAGCCTTTTGGTTTGGCAGGGTGTGACAGTGCATCCTGCATGGATCGCTGCTGTGACCTCAACCTTTTACAATTTATATCAATTACTTAGATGAAGGAGCCAAAGGCATGGTGGCTACATTTGCAAATGACACAGATAGGTAGAAAAGGATGTTGTGAAGATTACATTACAAGAATACAGATTGATACAGCTATGTTAAGTGAATGGGGAAAAGTTTGGAGTATAATTTGGGAAAATTTGAAGATGTTCACTTTGAAGGGAAGAACAAAAAGAGCAGAATATTATTTAAACAGAACAACTGCTGAATTCTGAGGCATAGAGGGATCTAGGTGCTCTATTATGAGTCATGACAAGTTAGTAGCAAGAGAAGGCAGCTAATAGAATGCTAACACACACAAAGTTGGAGAAATTCAGCAGGTCTGATAGCATCTTGGGCAGGAGAAAGAACAGTCATACCAAACTTGAAACATTAACTCTTCCTCTTTCTACAGAACCTGGTGAGTTTCTCCAGCATTCTGGGTTTGTTTCATATTTCCAGCATCCACAATATTTTACATTTAATAGGATGCTATCCTTTATTACAGAAGGAAATTAATATTAAGAATAGGACGTCATGCTTCAATTATACACATCTTAAATACGGTGTGTAATTTTAGTCTCTATTTAAGGATGGATGTAAATGTATTAGAGCTCAAAGTAAATTTATTGGATTGATACTTAGAACAAGTGGGTTGTCTTACAAGGCAAGATTAAACAGGCTGGACTTGTTTTCACTAGAAGAAGGGGTAATTTGAGTGAGGTTCATGAATGATCTTGATAAGGCAGACATGGAACTTGACTAACAACAATCCTAAGTTATTGGGGCAGATGAAAATGTGTCATGTCATTCAGAATACAAACAAATCGGGCATGATGATCTTATTGAACGGTGGAGCTGTCTTGAAGGGCTAAATGATCTACTTCTGCTCTTAATTCATAAGTTTGTTTGGATCAAATCTAAGCTTTGCAGTTCTGTCACACAGTCAGTCATGAATGGCATACAATTCAACAACTAACAGGAGGTGAAGGTTCCAAAATTATCCCAAAGTCAATGTTGAGAGATCCCAGAAAAATCAGTGCGAAAGACAAGGCTGAAGTATCTTCATTCATCTTCAACCAGAAGTGCCCAGTGGATGATCCATCTTGCCTACTCCTGAGGACCCTAGCAAAACAGATGACTGTCATTTCACTCCACACAATATCAAGAAATTGGATTTTGTTGGACAAAAATGTCAAAAGATATGGATAAAAACCATTTAAATAGTGTGGAGATAAAGAAAAGTCATTACCTGATGGCTGGTCAGGTCATTGCCTCAAATGAAGAGAGTAATGGAAGGCCCTATCCAGCTCCTGGGATAACACTTACATCACTGAAGTAACAGGCAATAATGCTAACAAAACACAATCTAACAATGACACATAATGGGATTATCATTGCTAGGTCTCCCAACAGGAATATGTTGGGAATTACCATATTCTACAGCAGGTGGATATTTTGCAGTGAATATCACGCTTAATTCCCCAAAGTCTTTCCAGCATCTACAAGGCTCAAGTCAAGAATGTGAAGAAGAATACTCAAATCTCCTGAACAAGTGCAGTCATAACAACGCAAGAAACTTACCATTATCCGGGAAAAATCAGTCCACTTGATCAACACTTCATCTACTAGCCTAAATATTTTCCAAACTCATTAACTCAAAATGTTGAGTAGGACAGTGACAGAATGAACATCAGCATATCTAAACTTTCTCCCTAAATCATACTTCAATCTAACTTGAACACACTTTACCATTACTTGATTGTGGCTGGGTCAAAATTCTGGCATTCCAAAATAGTGGGAGCTCTTTCACCAGACAGATTGCAGGTCTTCATGGTGGCAGCTAACTGCCAAAGACAAATCATAATGGGCCACAAATGTTGGACATCGTTAATGACGCCCACATTCAAAGAATAGGCAAAAAGATACTCTGGATCTGGTACTGGCATGCCTCATCTGACAGTACACTTGCTTTGAATATTATGTAGGATCCACAATGCTTTGAGGCAGGAACATTTAGGATTGTGCCCCTTTCATATCACGACATAGAAAGAGGAGGCAGAGTCATAACATTGTACAGCATCAAAATGGACCCTTCAGTCCAACTCATTTATGTCGACTAGATATCCCAGAATTAATCTAGTCCTATTTACCAGCATTTGGCCTTATCCCCCTAAACCTATACCCTATTCATATGCCCATCCAGATGCCTTTTTAAAAATGTTGTAATTGTACCAGGCTCCACCACTTCCTCCAGCAGCTCATTCCATACATGCACCACCCTGTGTTAAAAAGTAAATCCCTTGGGTCCCTTTTAAGTCTTTCCCCTCTTACATAAACCTACTCCCTCTAGGTTTGGACTCCCTCAGCCTGGGGAAAAGGCCTTGGCCATTCACCCTATCCATGTCCCTCATGATTTTATAAAACTTGTATCACTCCTCAGCCTCTGACGCTTCAGGGAAAGTAGGCTGGGGCTATTCAGCCTCTCCCTATAGCTCAAACCCTCCAACCCTGGCAACACCCTTGTAAATCTTTTCTGAACCCTTTCAAGTTTCACAACATCCTTCCATTAGCAGGGAGACCAGAATTGCATGCAGTGTTCTAAAAGTGGTCTAATCCATGCCCTGTACAGCTGCAACATGACCTCCCAGCTCCTATACTCAATGCACTGACCAATAAATGCAAGCATACTAAACACCTTCTTCACGATCCTGTCCACCTGGGACTCCACTTTTAAGGAATTATAAATCTACACTCCAAGGAGGCCGAGCCCTTCATAAGACTAAGCAGGAAATCACAAGTCAGGTCAGGATTTTGGGTCTCCAGGCTTTCTTCAAAAACTGTTGCACCGACTCTTGGAGACATCCCTATGAAAATCCATTGCAATGGGCAACAAAAGTCAGCTCCAAGAATTATGTATAAAATCAATGGATAAGAAGAAAACAGATTTATACAATAGATGACATCACCACCATCATTAGGGCACCAATAATAACACTGTGAAGCAACACTGTGTGCAAAGTCAAAAAAATATTCAAAGGAAATAGGAGTCATTTCAGAATGCTTCAGCAGCAGCAGCAGCAGCAGCAATCTCTTGAAGACTTAGGTATTGTCTAATTCAGCTTTGGTTTCTAAAAACGTTTCCTTCCCTGTTCTTTATTTTACACCTTCACAGAAAGTAAATGATGGAATACAAACAATCATCTGATATTGTTACTGCTTATCAATAAGAAAGTAACCATAGGCGAGTTACCTTGTTATTTTCCATCCAACATCAAGATGTGGTCTCATCACATTCCCATAGTCAAAGCAAAATCAAAAACTTTTAAAAGTCAAGTTTCATTCTTAGAATGCGAACAATGCAGACAATGCCAATATTTACTGCCTCTAATTGCTCGCGTGCACACGTGAGCCACGTTTTTGAATCACTGCAGTCCATATCCTTGCTGCATGGCAGTTTGAAACAACCAAGTGGCTTGAAATCACCATTTCAGAGGACACCTAAAAGCCAGTCAATAACACTGCAGTGGATCCAGAATCAGCTGGACTAAGGAAGGAAGGGAAATTTGCTCCCCAAAGGGCATTAATGAACCAGATGACAATGAGCAATATTGCACAAGGAAATAAAATTTTTAAGCACATTTGATAAACTATTTTTAAGTGTTTAACAAAAAAAAAAAAAAAAAAAAATTAGCCCTACCTCCTGGATTAAATTTGCTACATACAGCGCTGTTAATGGGGTCTGCTCTGCCACTTTCATCACCACCACATTTCCAGTTGCTAGTGCGGGTCCAAGCTTCCAGGCCTGCATCAACAGTGGGAAATTCCACTGAAAAAGGGAGATAAAATTGGAAGTTACTTTTAAAATAAAAAAATACATAGAAGTTATCAACAATTGTTGGATAAGACCAAAGATATGAGAATCAATGAGATTTTACAATGGACTGAAAAGAAAAGTTAGCTGCAAGCCAGACAGAGGCAATGTAGAAAGCAGTTTTCTAAGGTGGTAACCCGAGTTCCAGCTTCAGTTAGGAAGAATGAACAGAATGACATTCTAGTTGCCAGGAAGACCAAAACGGGAGGCTAAGTCACAATTGAGACCATAAAAGGGAGAAGGCTTCACAGAAACCAAAGGCATTTGACCATTTAGAATTGGTCAAGTTTCACAAATAATTCCAAATAAGGAAATTGGAATGCCAAATGTGGCAGGTCTGAACTGCACAAAAAGCAGCCCGAAAACCCCCCCGTTTTAGCTGCAAGTCTGAGCCTAACGACTGTGAAGAAATACCCTACATCAGGTGGTGTGGCGACGATGTCAAGAAGAGTTCCAGCCTGGCTAGCTGCCAGCTCTCCTGGGTAATAACATTTGGGGTTGATTACAGAACTCAGGTAGTAAAGGACAGTGGTTGAAATATCCTAGTAATTAAAGGCGTGTATCATTTACTGAAGTACTTAATTTAAGTTTTATAGAGCTACAAGTGTCTCTGCTGCATCTTCTTCTGTGCATCTACTGTTGAGTCACAGAGACAGGCAACATAATACTTCAATCTTGATCAGAAACTTGATTTGAATTGTGAAGCAATTCATCCATGTTCCAAATTCAAATCATATTTCTATTACTTCTGTGGCTATTTGAAACGAAGTAGCTTCATATTTATTGCCTTACTGAAGAGAAACTAGCAGTCATGCATCTGAGGGGTTAAATCGGACCACTGTACTAATTAACGTGGTTCGCGGGTTCAGACAAGGTGCTTATCCTGGCTATTTGGTTAAAACCCGAGTTTAGGGTAAAGTAAGTAGTTAAAGCAATGAACTCTAATCTTATATTATAGATGAATGTGGTAAGCACCAAAGATTTAAAAAGCAAAATGCAGCTTTGGAGAATTACACATTTACAGGTGCCTTGTTTTAAATCAATTTGAATTTTTCCCAAAGTACATTGACTGTTTCTAACTCAATCTGTAACTTCTATTATAGTCCTCTACTCAACCGGTTTTACTAAACTTAAGTATTGGTATTTAACCCCTTACTTCCATTTGCCAAATTGCACTGGCATGCCACATTTGTTCCTCAGGAGCAAGTACTGACAATACAGCTCGGCCCTGAGCAGATATGTGCGTTTCTCATAGAAGAAAGGATGATATGAAGGTCCACTTTTAATATGGTCTCTTTTGTGTAACATAGTCCTCCTTCCCAAGTATTCATAAGTGTGTTTGAAATTTAAGATCTTTTGTGCTGAAAACAAGAAAAATGATATAGTTACACTTTTAAAAATTAGATGAGTAAAAACTGTAGTTTTTAATTATTTAATAAAGTGTGCTGCCATTTTTACAGTTGTTTAAACAATTAAAATGACAGTAAGTAACAAGATGAGGAAGATTTGGTGTACAATGAATCTCTTGCAGTGGTTTTCAACTGGAATCTGCAGTCCAAAAAGAAAAAAAGCGTAACCAGGACCCATGCTACAATGGCATAGGCTAGATTCTTGCAATTACTGGTAGGATCCAATGGATGAATTACTGTATACTGGGGAGCAAGTCAGCAATATTTTAGTGCAGAAGGGCTGATAAGCAGACCTGCAACAGAAAATCTTTGAAACACTCAGGAGCAAGTAGCTGTTTAACATAGAGAAAGTTGGTGGAGGATTACATTGGTTGGTGGAATAGATAGTACAAGCATATAAAATAGGAGCCACTGAGCGTAATTCCAATCCAGGTGTCATTCAGTGAAGTATTCAACAGACATGGTATTGAATCTGTATTCTTACCTTCAGCAGAAAGGGAGCCTAAAATTTTCCAACCACCAATCACATTAACATTCATGATCAGGTAACTGCCTGAAAGTTGTGCAAGTCCCTTTAGCACAATCAATGAAGTTTTGTCATAAATGTAAATACAGACTAAGTTTTTCGTATTAAAATTTAGATGGCAATGATAACTAATTCATTTGAAAAGAAATACTTCAACATTATAATAACTACTCTAATAATAATAATATGCATCAAGAACCTAATGAAAACGCAAAGCAATCTTTGCTTCTCATCTGTACAGTAAAACTTCTCAAATTTTCTTCTTTGTTCACTCACCGGGATGATTTGCCCACACACCCCAACTGGCTCATGGCGTGTATAACAGAAGTAGTTTCCATCTATAGGGATGGTTTTACCATGATATTTATCAGCCCAGCCTGCATAGTACCTGCAAAAAAAAAAAAAAAAAAAAAAAAAAAAAAATTATTCGATGATTAAGGGATGGTTTCCAAGTCACGCCATTAAACCATTAATTTATTTGCTTTGTACACTTCCAACCATGTTAATCCACCATGAGGCAGACAACAGTGCAGGTTCATACCTGCATGTTCTGCTTTGCGTTATTCAATTGCATTCATGAGGAATGCTTTGCAGATACCATCTCAAAGTTTTCCGTTGCCTGGAAGTTGACAAAACTACACAATACCACTTCTGCAAATAAATGGCAAACCCATACACACCTCCACCATTGGGTTATGGAGTCCTCCAAGCAAAAAAAATAAAGGAGCCTAAATTGAAAACAAGCACGCAGGATTGCAGTGTACAACTTGACTGATCAATTGCAATACAGGCAGAATGTCAACTTGATGTTGCTTGCTCATTTGAATGAGCATTCAGCCAAACATTTAATAGGCTAAACAAATTAGGAGGGGCCCAATACTGTAGCCTGTTAGCACCACTTAAAGCAAGTCTGCACCCTATGAAAAGGGAAGATGCTTTGTGAATTGTGATCGAAGAGAATTTGACTTGGGAAAGAGTAGGTATGGCACAAAAGGCAGAGTGCGAGCACCAAAGCTCTTGAACACTTCATGGATCAAAAAGTGTCACATCTATACAGGGAGAGTCAGACTTGGAGGTGGAGAGAGAGACACACAATCTCTCGGTACATGTCAAAAAGGCAGTAGGTGCAGGTAACTGTGGATGTCAACATAATGAATCAAGCCCCAAAATAAAAGGACCAGTAAGGTGCAGTGCTGTGAGAATTTCAATAATCCCACACAAGTGCTTAAGGTCAGTGAATGTATTTTCAAATGTCAAATCTTACCACCTGCACCCGCAACATCATACAATCCTCAAATCAGCAATAATTACCTTAACAATATCCAATCCAGTGTCATACTCAACATTCATTTTTTCATCTTAGCCTCACAATTAGTACTGCCACTAAATACAAATCTTACACCCACATCTGAGCTTATGATCACATCAGCTAAGAGACTGCAAGACTCTCTCCCCTAGAGGGGGAAGTAAGGCAAAATATTAGTGGGAGAGATAAAAGGAGCTAACCAAAAAAGGAGGGATAGGCAACCACAAACATCATGTTCTTATCTTGATTTGTTCACAGGAGCTGGTTCATTGACTTTTACTTTCCATGCATCGCATCCTTTTCCTTCTAGATACCCGGGTATCTGACCAGGAACATCAACAGGAGAATGAAGAAACAGCACTTTCAATTATTTCACACTTGCAGCCACCATCTCAGATACTGAGCTTGCATGCATTTGAGAGAATACAGGCAGAATCAGTACATGACAAGCACCAGTCACTTGTGGCAAGCACCAATCGTTGCGCTTGGACTAAATAGATTCCAGTTTACCAAGAAGTCAGATCATATGCAGATTCAGCTGTAGAGGCCTCAGATAAATTATTTCAGTGGGATTGTCTATGCTTCCAATGCAGGAGACAATTTCCTTTTCACTCAAGGGCTCCTTTGTCATTCTCACTGCTCATTTATTTAGGTGATGTATTTATGTAGTAACATTGCCTTCTACGTGTGTTCACACAGGAGTCTTTGGCTTCACACAGAAGCAGAATTAGAAGAATTCATCAATATTCTCAATAAATTAATCAACCCTCCATTAAGTTGAAAGCCACACACACGAAAAGCATTAAATTTCTTGGACACCATGGCAGATAAAATGTCACAAAAATCACAAGTAAATGTCAAGAGTTTCATTCAAAGTAATATCTTACACACAAAGCCATCACCTCAACATATTTTTCACAGACTGGGTGTAGGCCAGTTAGTGCATTAATATCCCATGTACACAAAACTAGAACATTCTAACCATAGGTTACCATCCTTTTTACTGTGTCACACATTTAAATTCAGAATTCATTCCGATAGCTTTGACATTTGCCTGAACTTATGCAGCCTTATAGTTGAATGTTAAACCTCTAGTTTAGGGGAATCGTTAGTATGAGCCATTTCAAAATTTTCTGCTTCCCAGTTACAGTCAGTTCTGGGATAACGTGATAGTTGCATTTCTGCACAACATAGTGTTATAGAAAAATCACATTTACAGAAATAATGGGGTCTATAGGAAAAGCAGGGTTAGGGATAAACCACCAAAAACTACTACTCAAAATCCTCAAAAATCATGCAAAAACCTACCAGAAAAGGACAGCATAGTTTGAATGAATATGTTTTATTCATATTTAAAAATGAAACAGAAGTAACTTTAACACCTTACCTTGAAAAATGTCAAGATTACTTGATGGGGAAGGAGATTGAGGTTGCTATGTTGTTAATGCTATTCATAGCTGTTTATAGGGGGTGCCAAATAAGATCTTATTCCATGAATTGCTACTCTGCTGTGTTCTGCATTGTAATCATTGTCCTTGAAAAGCTGCAACTGCTTCTCAGTTTCCCTCAGGATAGGAGACAAAACAGAAATAGAAAGCTCTCGTTGGGCTGCATTTTGGACTATTACTTCATCTCTCGCTTCCACTTCCCCCTCAGTGACAAGTTGTTGTCGATCAGCTGTAGAAAGGTCTTCACAAATGGGACTCCAGCAGCTCTTCAACATTCTCACTCTCCACTTCTTTAAATCCAATTTGCTTTGCAAAAATCAACACCATGTTCTTTGATTCTTGGGAGCTCCTCTGACAGATCAAAGCCCTCAGAATCTTGAAAAAAAAAAAAAAAATCTGGGAGAAGCTCCCGTCAAACTGCATGCAAGCAGTCCTCACTGACATCACCACAGGACCCCACAATAACATCAATTGCATTCTTGAAGTTAAAGCTCTTCCAAAACTGAAGAACACTGACCTTATCCCCCGCAGTGGCTGAAATCAGCCTCTTAAATGTGCACCTTAAATAACAAGCTTTAAAAGCTGCTATTACACCCTGGTCCATGGGTTGAAGGAGAGAGGTGGTGTTTGGGGATAGAAATAGCACTTTGATGTTCTCAGAAAGCTCAAAAAGGTGGGAGGATAGCTTGGCACATTACCCAGGATGAGTACAATCTTGAAATCCAAATTTTTTTTCCTGCAATACTTTCTAAATACATCTTCCAAAATATTAAAGTCAGAAAAGATTTGCCCTATCATCCAAACTCTTTTGCTAGACCTAAAAGTAGACACCTAGAGTAGACTTAACGGTACCTGTTCAAGGCTTGCAGGTTGGCAGAGTGGTACACCACCACAGGCTTAAAATCTCCACTGGCAGTGGTACCCAGCAGCACAGTCATACAATCCTCTGCCATCTTAAAGCCATTCATAGAAATGCTTCATTCATAGAAATGTAAGTTCTTGATGGCATTCACTTCCAGTATGCAAAATGACCACATGGTGCCAGTGCAGAGACTCTTTCAGCACTAATACTGCACGTGTTCAGGACAAAGCCCACAAAACAATTGTGATGTTGACGCGTACTCCTCCGCGCACTGACGGAATTGTTATAGCTGACAAGTTCACGTTTTAGAAATCGTATTCCCCTATTCATTAGTTGTATTATCGCCAATTCGTGTTGTTGGAACACGTCCTAGCAGAACTGGCTGTATCTGAATATTTCATTGATAGATTTAAAACTGTTCTCCCCCTTTGCAACTGCCTTCTCCCTTCAACCCCATGTTGCAATTTGTCCCCTCCCTGCACCCCCATCTCCACAGCTGCTCCCACCCCCCACCCTCCCACACACCTGCCCCACTTAGAAAACAATGCAATGAAAGTAGCATAGCCAGAAGAAATAAACCAACTCCCAACTAATAAGGGAATTAAACGTTTAAAATGCCACACGCAAGATCTTCTTACTAAAAGTAAGGTTAGCTACTAGAGGTTACAAGAGGCTAGACAGGGAGCATAGTACATCTGGTGTCAAGTTCTTGAGGTCCATTAAGAATGGAAACTGAACAAGTTTCCCTTCTCTAGGTTTATTCTGGCATCTTCTCCATTATTCCCACTGAAAATGATTAACCCAGCACAGACTGTGGGCAGAATCTGAGATTCTGATGGTTTTTATGATTTACTCACTAGGGACAAACTCACTGAGGCACTAAGAGTCTGTTTCTACAATTTTGTTTGAAAAACAGCTCAGTTTAAGTTGGGCCTTTATTAACTCTGCATAGTTTAAATACTCTCTCTTCCTCCTTTGGTCTTTGTGCGGTTTAGAAAGAAAGGATATGTTACCACTTCTTTACTAAAAAATTTCTCAAACAGAATTTATTTTGCTTAAAAGCGTACTTTTAAGGATCTATACAACTGATCAAGTATCAATATATAGTAAGACTAGAAGAGAATTCCATCTGTAAATCAATAAATGGAGTCCAAAGACTGGACAATAATTTTACATTCAAGTACATAAAACATAGAATGACATGACAGAACAGAGAGGCCTTTTAGCTCATTGTGCATGTTCTGTCCATTTGGGAGAGCTGCCCAATTAAGCAGATTTCTTTAAAAAAAAATTACAGGTTCTAAGTGTCATCAGCATTTATTTGCCCAGCACCAATTGCCTTCAACAAGTAAATGGTGAGCCATCTCATGAACATTTGTGATCCATCTGACATGGATAAATATAGCTCTGCAAATTTCTTCCTTTTAGCAATTTATCCAAGTCTCTTTCAAACATTACCACTGTATCTGCTTCTACCATCTCTTGGGCAGTGTATACTTGATTGTATTACAGGGAAAATCATTATAACTTAGCTTAATATACTGTGAATTTTTTTATACCAAGGGGATCCAGGGTTCCCAAAGAGGGGAATATTTTTAATTAAAATCTTCATTTTGCCAGTTCAAAATAGGAGATTTCTTATTAATATGGTCTAGCTTTAACACCATCACTTTTGGGTCTTACATCAGCATTAAAAACAGACTTCCGCTAACCTGCTGTTTAAAAGACATTTCCTTATTTTGCCCTTCTTTCGATCTCTTTAAATCTGTCCCACTGATTACTGACCCTTCAGCCACTGGTGAAAAAGTAGTGAAAAAAAATTCACCGATGCAACATTGATGACTAACTTCCCAAGCAAAATCTTCATTGCATTCAAATCTAAAATATATTTGTTGCAAATATGGAACAGAATGTAATCTACTCAGACTCCCATTGTGTCATCTAACATGTTTCAAATTTGAAACAGTTCATCTTTCCCAGGCTAAACTTCAATATACGAATAGCACATCATAACCTTCAAATACACACAGATATGTAATTATCAGCAATGGCTTGTGATACAGCAACATTTTATACATTTTTACTCTTTATAAATATGGTCTCAAATACAACAAAGACAGCATTTATTAGAACAATCATTCAACTTTAGAAGCCACTGGTGAAAATTCAGAGGGTCAACTTTGGAGGCAGGAAATTTTTGAAAATTGCCTGTTGGTCGTATACCAGACAGGCTTCAAACCTTGATCTTGCCAGAGAAAGGAATCAGATCTTTATGTTAAGGCGCTCGCGATCCTCCACTTTTCCCAGCCTTAGGTGTTCCAATAACTCCTCTCACCTGCAGAGGCCACTTACGAATTCCAAAATTCAACATGCCTCCTTGAAGGCAACTTAATTAGCCGAGTCCAGAAGACAGAACAGATGAATAGAGCAGGTGAGCAAGACTCAATGACACCATCAGGGTTGGGACCCACATTTGGTCCTGACATCAAAAAAAATCTTGATTCTTGATAAAACGTTCCACCCAATAATTTCAAAAATAATTTGAACAGATTTAGAAAGAATTCTTGGCAGAAAATTTAGCAGTAAACAGGACATTACTGATCTGCAAAAAGCAAGTGAACCACTTAAAACCAATTACTTACCAAGTTAAAAGAGAACACTGATATGGAAAATACTAATCTTTCCATAGTCAAGCAGTACTATTACATAAACTCTTAACAAAAGGAATTGAAGAGGGTATGTAAGTAATGCGTACCTGAGACATTTGATAACCAAATTTAGGTCTGCCGTGTAGGCTATGTGGTATGGTTTTCCATTGTCCAACGTCTCCAATGACTGAAAAACAAAATTATATTACAATAATGTGATTAATTGATCAGAGGCACCCTCACACACATCACCTCCTTCCATATGTAGCCTCCTGTCTGACCAAGGATGGCCAGCATATTTCTAATTAACAGCCATACCACCACAACAGCAATAAAAATATTTCTGGATCACTGCATTGGACTGCATGAACATTGAAATTTACAGTATCCTAATAGAAACGTCAACTTAGCAATTACAACAAGCATGTTATTTGAAACGGGCTCTTTTTGCTCAAGTACCATTAGTTCTAGAAACCCCCAAGGATCAATCCTCGCCCAATCCTATTTGTCTTAGTGACATCATAAAAAATATAACTTATGTTCCACACTTATACTGATGACACCCACAATAACCACTCACTCCCTAGCGTCTTCAATTTGCTTTGTTATTAGACATGCAGAATCCTTAAAGAGCAGAATGGTTTCACAATACATATTATGGAGGTCAAAGCCGGTGCCTCTGGCCCCCAATCTTTTAACGCCATCCAATTACTTGGTCGTTGTCTAAGGCTCAACTAGACTGTTTATAATCTTGTCATCTTAACTGATGCAGATAAACTTCCACTGCACATCTACTCCATCACTAAAACCTCCTACTTCCACCTCTTAATCAGTTATTTCTTGTCATCGATGGTCCCTTGGAATCAAAGATGATGTGTGGCATTAAGTGTTCTGAAGAAGGGTCACTTGACCCAAAACATTACCTCTGCTTTCTCTCCATAGATGCTACCAGACCTGCTACATTTCTCCAGCAATTTTTTCTTCTTTCAAATTTCCAGCATCATCATCAAATAAACTAAAGAACGCAGATATGTGGCAAACTGGATGAGTGATCAAAAGACTGAAGTGCTCAATTTTAGAATCCCCTTCAGGGAAGCCACATTATAGTGGGGAAAATTTGCATCCTCAGATTGGCTTCCTTTTTCTGCCACTGGTGTTCCAACTCATGGTTGAGACACTGAACCTTGAAGCTGCTTGTGCCTTAATGGATCAGGAAACACTATGCCAAGCATTAGCAGGTTTCACCTTTGTAGTCAGTCAGTGGTGTTAATGCCTGTGCTTTTGGGCAGCTTTGAATATATGCTTATACTTTGGCTACCTTTTGAGTACTGGAGAACTAGGAGAAGGGAACCTGCCCAGGAAGGTGGTTTTTGGGCATCCATCTCTGCACGAGTTGGTTTTTTCAGAGCAGCGTTTTTATGCTGGTAGATACAACTTCACAGAGGATGCTCGTGTTGATCCAGCAGTCGATTTGGTTCGCAGAATTTTACAAAAGCTGCCACGAACAGCACTTTCAAGAATCTTAATGTGATGTTTCCAGATGATCCAAGTTTCGCTGTAGTGCAGGAGGGTAGTCAACACCACAGCCTTGCACATCAGGACCCTCCCTGAATTTCAAAATTCCTGTTGTCAAAAGATGTGGAGGTGCCAGTGTTGGACTGAGGTGGACAAGGTCAGAAGTCAGGGAAGAGCACTATAGAAATGTGGAGATTGTTTAAGGAGTGCACACTGCGTGTGCTAGATATGTTTGTCCCAGCAGGCAGGGAATATGCAGTCAAGTGAGGGAGCCTTGGTTCTCAAGGGAGGTCGAACGACAAGGTTTAGGAAACAAGGATCGGAAAAGGCTCTAGAGGGATACAAATTAGCCAGGAAGGAGCTGAAGAAAGGGTTTAGGAGAGCTATAAGGGGGCATGAGAAAACCTTGGTAGATAGGATCAAGGAAAACCCCAAAGCTTTTTACACATACGTGAGGAATAAGAGAATGACCAGAGAAAGGGTAGGGCCGATCAAGGATTGTAAAGGGAATTTGTGCACAGAGCCTAAACAGATAGGAGAAGTCCTTAATGAATACTTTTCTTCTGTATTCACAACCGAGAGGGACCTAGTTGTAGGGGAGGACAGTGAGAAACAGGCTAAAGGAGGTCGATGTACTAGGTATTTTGAGGAACTTGAAGATAGCTAAGTCCCCCAGGCCTGATGGGATTTATCCAAGGATTCTATGGGAAGTGAGGGAAGAGATCGCAGGGCCTTTGGTGATGATCTTTTCGTCCTCACTGTCCACGGGTATAGTGCCGGAAGATTGGAGTGGCAAACTTCATTCCCTTGCTCAAAAAAAAAAAAAAAAAAAAGGAATAGGGATAACCCCGGAAATTACAGGCCAGTTAGTCTTACTTCAGTGGTGGGAAAATTATTGGAAAGGGCTGAGATAGGGTTTATGATCACTTGGATAGGCACAGTTTGATTCGTGATAGTCAGCATGGATTTGAGAGGGGTAGATCATGCCTCACAAACCTTAGTGAATTCTTTGTAGAGGTGACCAAACACGTGGATGAAGGTAGTGCAATGGATGTGGTATACATGGATTTAAGTAAGGCGTTTGATAAGGTTCCCCATGGTAGGCTCATGCAGAAAGTAAGGAGGCATGGGATAGGGGGAAACATGGCAGATTGGATTCAGAATTAGCTGACCCTTAGAAGACAAAGGGTGGTAGTGGACAGAAAATATTCAACATGGTGCTCAGTTACGAGTGGTGTATCAAAAGGATCTGTTCTGGGTCCTCTTCTATTTGTGCTTTTTCTAACTGATTTGGATGTAGGAATGGAAGGGTGGATTAGCAAGTTCGCGGATGATATGAAGGTGGGTCGAGTAGTGGATAGTGCGGAGGGCTGTTCTCGGTTACAAAGGGACATTGATAGGATGCAGAGCTAGGCTGAGAAGTGGCAGATGCAGTTTAACCCTGAAAAGTGTTAGGTGATTCATTTTGGAAGGACAAACTTGAAAGCAGAATACAGGGTTAACGGAAAGATTCTTAGCAGTGTGGAGGAGCAGAAGGATCTTGGGGTTCATGTCCACAGTTCCCTGAAAGCTGCCACCCAGGTGGATACAGTTGTTAAGAAGGCATATGGTGTGTTAGCTTTCATTAATAGAGGGATTGAGTTCAAGAGCTGTGAAGTTATGCTCCAGCTGTACAAAACCCTGGTTTGGTCACATCTGGAGTATTGTGTCCAGTTCTGGTCGCCTCGTTACAGGAAAGATATGGAAGCATTGGAAAAGGTGCAGAGGAGATTTGCCAGGACGTTGCCTGGAATGGAGGGAAGATCTTACGAGGAAAGGTCGAGACAGCTAGGGCTTTTTTCTTTAGAACGACGAAGGATGAGAGGTGACTTGATAGAGGTGTACAAAATGATCAGAGGTATGGATAGAGTGGACAGCCAGAGACTATTTCCTAGGGTGGAGGTAGCTATTATGAGGGGGCATAATTTTAAAGTGAGTGAAGGTAGATATAGGGGAGATGTCAGAGGTAGGTTCTTTACTCAGAGAGTGGTAGGGGCGTGGAATGCATTGCCGGAGAGGGTAGTGGAGTCAGCCTCATTAGGGGCATTTAAGCAGCTATTAGATAGGCATATGGATGATAGTATAAGGTGGAGGTTAGGTAGACCTTAGGTTTAGGGTAAAAGTTTGGCACAACATCGTGAGCCGAAGGTCCTGTACTGTGCTGTATTGTTCTATGTTCTATCTATGACACCAGGTGAGTCACTTGACAAAGGGGCTACACTCTTGAAAGCTTGATTTCAAATAAACCTGTCGGAATTTAACATGTTGTCTGATTTCTGACCTGGTGTCAAAGGCACATTGTTACCAGGGAAGGCAGCACTGCCGGCACAGCTGACTTTATGTTGGACTTCTTCATTGGCGGTAACCTCTTGGAAAAAGGTGCTGACAATCTTATGGGAAACAGCATTTACTCCACAGCCACCCTTCTACCCAAAAGATGTGGGGAGTGAGATGGTAGAGAAGGTAGGGGTTAGAATGCAGGGGGAAAGAGGATGGAAGACCTTTGTCTCAGTGACATTTGAGGACAAGCCAAATGTCATATAAAACATGTTGAAAGGGTTCAGCATTCTGAGTCTCCTGTGAGGTGGTAAGCCATCATGCGTAGGTCCCCTACAACCTTAAGGTCATTGATGTCCGTGGTGATGAGCTTTGTTTTTGCTGAAAGTAGCTAAGGTTAAAAAACTTGCCATCTGGACTACAGTGGATACTGGACGGTATTTCATTTTGAATGAAGGGAATGACTATGCTTGGATAGGTGAGCAAGATGGGGATGATCACCCAGCCTTGTTTGACCCCAGTCTGGATGTACAAGGTGTCAGTTTCAGATCTTCCACTCAAGACAGCAAAAGTTATTTTTGTCATGCAGGTAGTTATTGAAGTTTGTCACTGTCCTATAAGCAACCAAAGCACTGGAGAACGATCCATAAGGCTTCACAATTTAAAGAATCAAACACCTCGGTCAGGTTGATAAAGGCAAGAAATAATTCTGAATTTTGCTCCCAACGTTTTTCCTAGATCTGCCAAACCATAAAGGCCATGCCTTCAGTTCCCCCACTATGGCTGGAACCAACACTGGGTTTCCAGGACAAATTCTTCAGGAGCAGGAGGATGGAGACCAGGATCTTGCTCCAGTGGATTGTAGGGAAATCACTCTGTAGTTTCAACAATGAGATTTATCCCTTTCTTGTAGATAGCTGTAAGTTGACCAAATTGTTTGAACCCCGTCCCAATACATCTGTAATCAAAGATAAATAAGATGCTGAAGGGCAGGTGTTATTGTTAGGGGCGTGTTCCTATTCAATTTGAAATGTCCAGCTCATGTTGACAAACCAAGTTAAAAAAAACAGGAAGTATTAAATCCAAGGAACGTTAGGACAGAATTTGGGAGTGCTCGATAGTTGCAAAACTTTTGTCCTTGCTGTAATGTTTTGCAAAGTAAAATAGACTCCCAAGTGCAACAATACACAAGGAGAACTTACTGCCAAATATGCTCGATCACGCTCAATGAGATCAGCTAAACGGTTTATAAGGACCCCTCTTTGTGATGCATCCATTAATCGCCATGGAGATCCAAACCTAAATGCTTCTTTTGCTGCTTTCACTGCTTTATTCACATCATCCTGTGGACAGATGGAATACCAAACATGAGCCAACATATAGAGAGAAAGCAAGCATTTGACAATGTTCAAGGAAATATAAACATTTAAGTGACTATATCAGGTACCAGAAATTGAAAAAAGTTTTTAAATATATTCATTGGCATTAGACAACTCAATTTTAGCCATTTTCGATCTAAACGAACACTTTTCCCACCTTTCAACACACTTCACCGAACAGAAATAGGCCACATGGTCCATTGTGCTTACATCTCATTGAAAGATATATCCAAGCACTCCCATTGCACTTTGCTTATTTACTCAATTCCATTCAGGAAATTGAAATCTTGTGACAGTTTGCCAGGCAATACATTTCAAATTACAAATAGCATTTTGTTTCTCTCCACTGTCACCTCTGCCTACTACCTTAAAATGTGTCCTTTCGTAACTAGAAAGGGTTTTTCCTTCTTTTGCTCAGGCTTCTGAATCTTCCAACTGCCCAGGATAGATGTCTAGTCCAGGCATGGAGATCTTGTCTTGGCATGGTGGGGCAGTCTTGGCTAGTTTTCCAGTGTATCCCAAACCCAGGAGTTGTTAATTGAACTGTGATTTAGGCACTGTGGTATGGCGACTTTGAAAACTTTACTTTTTTTTGTAAAAATACAAGTGACAAGAAATTGCTATTCTATTCTAAACCTCGGTGATTTTGAACATTATCAAGAATTGCTTCAAATGTTCTCTCTTAGACCATTGGACAAGTCATAGGAGCAGAAGTAGGCCATTCAGCCTCTCAAGTGTGCTCTGCCATTCAATGAGATCCTGGCTGATCTGATGATCCTCAACTCCACTTTCCTGTGTTTTCCCCATAACCTTCAATTCCCTTATTGATTAAGAGTATCTATCTCAGCCCTGAATATACTTAACAACCCAGCCTTAATACCCACTGTGCGGTAAAGAATTCCACAGATTCACTATCCTCAAAAGGAATTCCTCCTAACCTGCGTTTTGAATGTATGATCCCTTATTCTGAGATTATGCCGTGGTTCTCGACTCTCCCAAAAGGGGGAAAACAACGTTTCCACATCTGCCCTGTCAAGCCCTTTAAGAATCTTGTATGTTTCTAAGGTTAACTCTTATTCTTCTAACAATTAGAGGCCTAAACTACTCAACCTCCAGTCACAAGATAGTAAGGTACCTTTATTCATTAGACCATCAAAAGGGCTTACTTTTGAACAAATTGCCATTATAATTCAAAGCATTTTACAGATATTTTGTTTCCGCAAGGTTATCTCTATTTACAATCAACACCTGATTCATTTTCCATAAATCTGTCCATACTTAATTTACTACGCAGAGTCAAGATAAAGGAAACAGCTGGCTCAAGTGAAAGGACAGAAAATTATGAGAAATAGACAACTGAACAGCTACTCAAATTACCTCATCTCCCCTGGCAACCTGGCAGATGATTTCCCCTGTGGAAGGGTTGATGGTTGGGAACGTTTTCTTACTGACAGCATCATGCCATTCATTGTTGATAAAGATCTGCAAAATAAAAAAAAAACAAAATCACCTTGTGTTGAGGATAGGACATTAAGTTATCGGGATTTCTTTTATTAGCAATTGAGAAAGCAGACAATGGTCACTGCAGAATTCAAATAACATGACTCGCACCAAACTGAGGTAGGGATTTTGACCCAAATTTTCTGACTTTTAAGCAACTGATCTGGCATTGGATGTGTTTGAAGACAAAGAGTGAAAATAAGTCATGTCAAAAAGGCATAAATTTAGAAAGAAGTTGGGTCATGTAGTTACTTGTTTATTCAAATACTTAAAATTTGTTAATGATTGTATCCTGTGGTCATTTTTAAAAATTTATGCACCATTGCAAATTGTCCTTCAGCACGTGCTGATGCAGGTACACCATTTTGACTCCGCAATGAAGCGGCAATGAGTCTTGGAAAAAAAATATATATATAATCTCTCTCTCTCTCTGTGATTACTTTAGAAGTGATACTATTCCCATGTGCTTGGGATTATTATAGTTGAATAACTTCTAGCATTGTTGAGATGGTACACACTGCAGTACATTCACTCCCTACACACAGGCTGAACGTTTAAAACAGGAGATGGGTCATCAATAAAGTATCTTTGTCCTGGATTATGTGGAGTTGAATATTGCTGGAACTGCACTCAAGGGGAGTAATTCAACACACTTATTTGCACCTTTGGCAAGGAAGCAAGTTATTCACTGGTGAATATCCAGTCTCTGGCCTGTTTTATAATCACTATATTTATGCGCCTGGTACAGTTTAGTTTCTGGTCAACTATGGCCCAAAGGAAAAGGTGAAACTGTTGGACCTGTTTCGTTGGAGATTGTCAACTCCTGGCACTTTTTTGGGCGTGAAGGTTATTTGCCATGTAAGAATCCAAGGTTAAATGCTGTCCTGGTCTCATTTCATCGGACATGGGTTGCTTCAGAGGCGTTTGAAACTAAGCTGAATCCTGTGCAGAGAACATTTCTACATTTAATTTCATGATAGCGTGGTCATTAAAGAAGCCAAAGATGGCCGAGTTAGGACACTGCCAAAAAAAAAGCCCTGTTCAGAAAATGAGCTGTAGTTGCAATGATTGGCCATCAACAACCAAAGCCAAATTCCTTTGTGTCAGATTGGGTTCAAACCAGCAAAACTTTTTTTGATTTCCACCGACAATGTTATTACAGCTCCTTGATGTCACACTTAGTATTGATGATAATGCACCCCCAGAATTGAAATCTTTGCCCATGTTGAACCATGTGTGATAGGATTGGGAGGTGTATAGTCTAGGATGAATCTAGAAATCGTGAGTAAGTGGGTTATTAGTAAGTAAATGCTGCCGGTAGTAGAGTTAATGAATTCAGTTTTGTGAACTGAATATTCTTGGGCAATTTTACATTCTGTCAGGTGGATACTTAACCAAATAATAGATTTAGTAACTATTACTAATTAACTGTTCCAATATAATAACATTCCATTAGGCAAAAAGGCAAATTCAGACCCAGATTCTCACATGCAGTTCTCCAATCGAGGAAAAAAAAATCAAGGGATGACCCCGAGTGTAGTAGCCAGGAGACATTCACTGAAGGCTCCAAATCTTATAAGGCCCCAATGGCTTCTGCCTAAAACTCAACCCAAAAACTATGGAAACTAGAAAACCTGGTCTGAGAGAGGTGGCCACACCCAATCTGCTTCCATTGTTCCAACTTTAAAAAACAGCCCCAAGGCCTCACAATTGTTTACTTTATTTTAAGAGACAGCTCAGTACCTCTGCCTTACAAGCTCTTCCAAAAAAAAAAAAAAGGCAAAATAGCCCCTTAAAAAGTGACAGCATCATCAGTTCTGGAGCACAAGTCTTCAGCCCACTGTTAGAATCCACAGCTTTTTGCCATATCCACTGTGCTCAACGGAGCGAATGAAAACAATTTAAAGACTAGCATCTGAGAAGTGTGGATCTCAGAAAGAGGCAGAGGTAAATTTTTTCCACTTGGCATTTTTGGTTGATGATGATTGGAAGTGCTTTAGCATAGTCTTTTCATTCACATGCTAGGCTCTAGCACCACAGAATGGCTACATGAATATTCCCTCCTTTTCCCATTAGTTCTTCCAATCATGCACATAACTAGATTGGGTAGACCGCAAAGTTTCCTTCTGATTCAGTGGTTTTTGTTTTGTGTTGTTTATATTAAATTTGGATTTTCATTTTTGAAGTAGTGACATAAGTCTTCCTGAGTCAGAATGAATTGATCATTCACTTGTATTTCTGTAGCCATGATTATTTATTTTCAAAATGGTTTGAGGCGGTTAGTTTTCAGAACTAAAGCTTTTTGTTTACCTTAGGAGACTTTACAGACTATAAATAAATGTACCGAGCCTCTGTTAGAAATTTCTATACTTGTTCTTTTGTAGGCATGTCACGATACATTTCTGGAGCAAGGGGGACTTGGACCCAGATATAAAGACTCTACGACTTCTTCACAAAAAGGGGAAGTGTCCACAGTTTAGAGAAACCTACCTTTGTCAGTTTTGGGTTGTTCTGCAGAAGGTTTCATAATAAATATTGCTCCTGAGAAAGGCAGAATATAGAGTAAGAAGCTCATTATAGTCCCAGACCAAAAGTGTTTGGATAAAACCCTGAACAGGTTATTTGACGCGGCGAACATTTAAGCCTTGTATGATAGCTCCAGGAAGAATTTATCAGATTTTGCAGAGAGGCAGTTGAATTGAAATTAAAACATCAAGGTGTTAGAGAAAAGGGATTTTCTGATGTGTTGGTGCCACACAAAGGGTGCTTATGAATCATGTGTTTTGGGATTTGTAAAGGAACATTTGAGTTTAATGGGATTATATTTCATCATTTCAAAATATTTAAATTTATTGTATAATAGTCTATTTTATCTTCATTCTTTTTACTTTATAGAATTGTTTTATTGTTATTTTGACTAGTCAACAGTGTACCATTTGCAACTCCAAGGTAGATAATTCTGAAGATTGAGTGAGGAAATTTCTCAAGCCAATCGAATTACTGTTCCTCTCCCCATAAGGCTATTTCCCTCATGTTCTAGATTGTAGAAACTGTTAAGTGCTAGCTAGCTTTCTGTCGTGCTGTATTTTCTGCATCATCTTTGCTAGATCTTAGAGACTGTCTAATCCCCTGATCCTTGCAGATTTTTAACTGTTTCTTTAAATTTAATATTATCTTTAACTTCCTTGTTTAGCCCCAGATGAGACATCCTTCTGAAAGCTTCTCTTTCTCACTGGGGTAAACCTTTGCTGAGTTTAAATTATCTCCTTAGAAACATCTGCCACTGAAACTCTATCGGCTTACCTTTTAACCCAGTTACCCCAGTTCACTTTAGCCAATTCTGTCTTCAACTCTGCATAGTTACCTTTATTTTAGGTTTAGGAACACTAGTTTATAGATTCCTTTCAACTGGAGCTTGAAATTCAAATACGTGACTGCTGACATCTAGAGGCTCCTTTGCCGTGAAGTTATTGATTAATTGTTGCATTCCACATTATATCTATGGAATAAAAGAGTGCCAGTGAATGGTCACATGATCCAAGGCCATTGGACAGACCAAGACCAGAATAAAACGGATGCAAGGAGGAATGAAGAATCATTCTCACTTACCTGGGGTCAGGAAATACGAGTCAGGAAAGAGAACACTAACTATAGCCTCACACAGGCCCTTCCCCACCCCATTTCAAAATGAGGGTGTTCAAGTTTTGCTTGTTAAAGTAGGACACAGACTCTCACATTATGACCGAAGGCTTGCTTAAGGGAGGTAAACACCGATTTTCAGAAAGTACCATAGGACAAGTAGACTCTAATTTTCACAAGAGCTAGTTTGCGAACAGGCTCTCATCAGAAGTCCATGTATATTCACAGAATCTTAATGATTGTTACCATAAATATTTTAAAAGTGTTGACAGATTGGAAAAAGTTGATGCACAAAAGGGACCTAGGCATCCTCGTACACCAGGCTTTGAAAGCAAGCAGTTGTGAAGGTGTGTTGGCCCTTAATGCAAGAAGTTTGAATACGGGAGTAAGCCTTATTGCATTTTGAATGAGACCACATCAGGGATTAGTGCGTGGAACTAAGATATTCTTGCCATAGAGCGAGTTCAAATGCTCACCAAACTGATTCTTGAGATGGCAGGTTTGTTGTACAAAAAGATTAAGTGGTCTGGGCCTGTATTCAACGGAGTTAAGAAGAATGAGAGAGAATCTCATTAAAATGTATAAAAGTCTGACAGGGCTGGTCAGACTGAATGTAGGGATGATGTTCTTCCTGGCCAGTGAATCCAGAACGAGGGGTCAGTTTTAGAATGCACAAGACGACATCTAAGACTGAGATGGGGTGAAATTTCTTCACTCAGAGGGCAATGAATCTTTGGAATTCTCTACCACAGAAGGCTGTAGAGGCAAAGTCACTGAATATATTTCAGAAATAAATAGATTGAGAGGCTAAAGCTGATATGTTATATCAAAAGCAGTTAGCAAGTAATGATATTCAACTCTGACTCCAATACCACCATCCACAATTCTTACCCTAGTCCCACGAAGCTGTATTTTTACCCAGCTGAGTATATCATTCAAAACACCACCAATGTATCATTAAAGCATGGTGTTTTTCATAAAACATTAGAGTGGAAATATGACTGAATTAAAATATATGTGTACAGTTATGAAGGTAGCCGTATAGCTTGAATTCTAACATTCAAAGATAAGCCTGAATTTCTGAAACATTTGGCAGAAATTCAATTTAAAATTTAAAATGATTTGCACTAGAGTTGAAAAGAAATGCTAAAATTCATACTAACAGCACACTGACTCTCAAATGTGGATGAGCAAACAGAGCTTCATAGTTTATTTTTAAAAACGAGAAATGAGAGAAAGATCATTTTACATTGCAACCATACAGAACAAATACAGATGTTATAAAGCCATAAAACATAGGAGGCAAAGTAGGTCATTCAGTCCATTAAGTCTGCTTCACCATTCAATGAGATCATGTCTGATCTGATAATCCTCAAGTCCACTTTCCTGCCTTCTCCTCAATGCCCTTACTGACTGAAAAATCAATCTCTCTCAGCTTTGAATATACTTAATGACCCAGCATCAACAGTCCTCTTCAGTGAAAAAAGTCCACAGATTCACTACTTAGAAGACATTCTTCATCTGTCTTAAATGAGCGACTCCTTATTCGTAGATCATGTCTTTTGGTCCTAGACTGTACCACAAGGAAGAAACTACCTTTCCCCATCTACCCTGCCAATTACCCCAAGAATTTTGTTCGGCAAGGTCGCTTCTCTAATTTCCAACCAATACAGGTCTAACCGATACAGGTCTAACCGACTTAATCTCTCCTCATAAAACAATCCCTCCATACCTGCTTTCAGTCTAGTGAACCTTCTCTGGAGTACCTTCAATGTCAGTATATCTGTACTTCATTAAAGGGGCCCAAAACTGTTCACAGTATTCCAGCTGTGATCCGACTATAGCTGAATAGAGTTGTTTTTTTTTTTTTGAAAAAAAAAGGAAAGGGGTTTCTCTGGCCAGGAGCTTCTGCTGTAACCAGAATTACACATCTATCTCAAAAGATTTTGAAACTAACAAGTCAAAAACTGAAATCTGAGGAAGACTCATCTGTTATCCATGAATGGAAGCCTACGAACTAGCCATTGTCACAATAATGGGAATGATGAGAGTTAAGAATAATAGTTTCTCTCTGAATTATGAGCAGACTTCTATCTTGAACTTGCCCTCCAATTTCTCTGCCTATTAAAAGTCACGTACAGTTGCTTTGGAGGTGAATAAATCGGCCCTAACTTGCTGAAAACTGACTGGAAAAGTTGTGCAACAAGCCATATCCAAATTAATCTTGTCTGGTTAATCCTACTCCAGTGAATCTACCAAAAAGATTGCCCTTGATAGCTTGTCCTAGATAGTGAAGAGCTGCAAACACACTATATACACATCAATAAGAGGATGATAGCATAAGTTTATTTCAATTTGTGGCCTTTCCTGTAATTAAAAGTGATATAGATAGAATTAAGCAGCCTGAATCTGTATCAAGATAATTATCTGGGCCAACATGGCTGGAGAGGAAGGCGTAGGTTGTGTCACATTCTTCAGTTCTGCTGACCTTGTGTTGTACAGCAGCTGAGTGAATTTTAGCGGTAATAATAGAGGACACCCCAATTTGAAAATTAGCAAACTTTCAAAAAGCACAGAACTATTTATAATTTCTTGAAATCCTAGTGGTGCCTGTTTTTCTTGCCTATTTGTCTATATTGTCTATTCTAATCACATTACTCAGAGGCATCACTCACTGCTTGCAATCACTACTCCAGGAAATGCCTGCAATGATTTGATAAAATTCCACAAATTCTGAAGAACTGTTTGTACATGTTTGCAGAGCTAGAAAAAGGAACACATTGGGAAATCACATCACCTGGTATCATTGCAGAAGTGAAGCTTCATTATTAGCAAATTAAACCTCCCATTTCAAGCACATCAGCCATTGCCCCAGATGAACCCATTTAGTCAAGGGGATAATAAGGGTTCCGCAACTGCCCTCTAGACCATGGACAAGAAATGAGACAAGGAACCTCAGCCTGTTATGTTCCAAGGCTGCCTGAGTAGCAAGTGTGAACACTGAACAGAGACATATTCAGGCTTGTCACACGGGAGAGAGAAGCACTATAACTCTTTATTGGAAATCATCTGTTTCCACACATGGTCTGCATTGTATACTTACTGAATCAGTAAGTATCCTTCAATAGCACCTTCAAAACACATGGTCTCTACCATCTAGAGGTTAGAAGGGCATTGAAATACCATGCCTCTGCAAGCACACAGCATCCTAACTTGAACTATAACATCATTCCCTCATTGTCACTGGGTCAAAATCCAGGACCTCCCTTCTTAATTTTGTTCATGTAGCTAAATCACATACATGACTGATACCTTTCAAAGAGAATTAGGGATGGGAAAAAAGACTGGCTGACCAGTTAGCCAGGTCCACATCCCACGAATTTAAAAAATCAAACGTGGTTCCACCAAGGCAAACCCAGCACTTCCAAGTACAATACCCAATAAGCAGGCTGCTCAGGAAATAGTACTCAGCTTGTGTTACACAACTTTAAACACAAAACAGATTGACTACCTGTTTAAATTGTTCAATTGAAAACATACTTTTAAACATCAATTTTCTTTTTTTTAAACAAAGCTGCTATCTTAAAGCTTTTGGTCATAAGAAGTGGAGAGAAACATAATTTAAAGTGATAAAAATTTTGAAACTATTTAAATTTGGCAAAAGAAAAGTAATTTTATTTGGAAAGTAAATTCAAAAGAGTTTGACACATTTTTGATCAGAGAAGTTTTAAAACAGGGACAATTATGTGGATTTGAGAATTTTCCAAGGGATGGAGCAAGATAAATTGGAAAGTTAACTCAATCTGCTTTCCAAGTTTACCACAACTTTTGTAACTAAATGTACAGAAACAAGTTAATCCAAAATATAAGTTTAGATATGATTTGGCACTAAGACGTTGGGTTCATAGCTACAGCAATAATGGATTTGTGCTTTTTTTTTTAAAAAAAAAAGAAAAAACATTCCAGACAACATAAGTACCTAACTGCAGGGTTCCAGTAATCTTGAAAATTCAAGAACATTTCTACATCAAATTTAGACTTGGTTTAACCACTCAGACTGTTTCTTACCATTCATTATTTTTCTAGACAAATTCTTACGCGAAAGATGTGGAAATTAATTGTAAACTAGCGTTAAGCACTTCTGTCACTGAATCAATAGGACCATTTAAAACCAAGCCCAAGTATAATTGTTTGAAATTGGAATTGATAAAACACTATTCAAATCAATTTTCTTTCAAGCACTCAAAAGTGAAATTTGTCCTAAATTTAAGTGGATAAACATTTTTTGCTCTTGCCAAGAATTAATAGGAGTACAGTGTAGGTCATTTCTATACATCATGAAATAACAAAACATTTGTTTTGGAAAGAAGTTAATTGAACACCATCAAAACGGCACGGTGGTTCAGTGGTTAGCACTGCGGTCTCACAGCGCCAGGAACCCGGGTTCGATTCCACCCTTAGGTAACTGTCTGTGTGGAGTTTGCACATGCTCACCACGTCTGTGTGGGTCTCCTCCGGGTGCTCCGGTTTCCTCCCACAGTCCAAAGATGTTCAGGTTAGGTGGATTGGCCATGCTGCATTGCCCATAGTGTTCAGGGATGTGTAGGTTAGGTAGATTATAGGGGGACAAGCTGGGTGGGATGTCTGAAGGTCTGTGCGGACTTGCTGGGCTGAAGGGCCTCTTTCCAAACTGTAGGGATTCCATGATTTGTGATGAAAACCAAATCAGCCTCAGCGGTGCAAAAGACAGACATGATTCAATGAGTTACTTCTGGGAAAAATAAAATAACAAAATAAAAAAAAAAGTGCTGCTTAAAAGATCAGGCAAGCAAAATATGTTACCATCTGGAATCAAGTAGGAATGTTTAACTTCTGTTTTGAAATATTATGAAAACAGCTTATTGGATAGCAAAATTTCTCCAGGGATCATGAATAAGATAAGACAATTAGTGGGTGTGAAATAGAAATGTTTGAGGTTAGAAGATTCAGGGGAAAAATGGGAATTGCAATAACTCACTTTGGGTGTAGCTCAATGTAATATCCATTTAGTATTGATCCACATTCTAGTGAAAGTGAGGTTGAAATTAATAAACTGATAGCTTTATTTGATGACGTCTTATCCTTGTCTCTGGACTTAAGTGAAAGTGAATGGTTGTCTGGATACCAGACACATTGCTTACTCTCCTCTGCACAGTCCCAAAGTTCTTGAAAACAGAATTCAATATTTTAATAAGATCACCTGAAAGTCAAGAACATGTGGCATGATACGGCGATACCAGCGTAAGCATATATGTGAATTTGCATGCGTGAAGCAGGCAGCATAAGCTAAGTAAGAAAATGAAAACAAATACTCAAATGATCAAGTTGGACATTTGTAAAGGGACTGACTTGAAGATAATCAAGATAGTATAGATAAGGAGTGAAAATAAAAGGATTTTTGATTGTGGACAATCGAAAATTATGTAGAAATAATACCCAAGAATTATCCACAAATACAGTTGAAAAGGACATTGCTAAAGGCACTTCTACTATTTGATGTGAAGGAAGATGCAGCATTGATTTCTCTTGGATCCATAGAAAAATTACTGGAAAGATTTTTCTAATTATTCACTTCACAACTGAATTTTTCTTCTAGCTCCTGCAATATATTAAAATATGATTGTGGCTGTGTGGGATATTTGTGGGGCCACTTTGGGCGTGCTGCATGTGGTTCTGGTAATCCTTCTTTCATGAGAATGTTGCTAAACTTGGGAGACTGCAGAGCAGACTTGCAGGGAACTTACCAGGACTGGAGGGTTTGAGATCTGGGTGATACAAGCCTGGGCTTTTTTTAAAACCCCTGGTGCATCAGGGGCTCAGGTGTGGCCTTGTGGAGATTTGTAGAATTGCAGGGAATTGGACAGAGTGAGTAACCAGGATCTTTCTCAAAAGGGTAGGGAGTCCAAAACTGGAGAGCGTGGTTTAGGGTGAAGGGGAAATAGTTAAAAAGGATCCGAGTGGTAACTTTTTAACATTGTGTAATGTCTGGTCGGCACAGACGAGTTGGACTGAAGGGTCTGTTTCCTTGCTGTATGACTAACTCAAAAGAGGCCACTGCACAGACAAAGATTGGAGCTCCAATCCTTCCCTTAGAAAAAAATTTCAAGTCTGATGACTCCTGCTGGAAGAGGCTTGCCTTCCTAGGAGCAATTGTTGGAGACTGATGTCTCCCATACTTCATATATTCCTGATACTCAGTTGAAGGAAATAAACAGATTCAGGCCTTACCTAAAACAGATTTATTCATAAAAAATAGAAACATTACAGGAATCTCTCTCCTGACTTCACATCTCCTTTGTGTCAGTAAATGTCTATATGCATTCAAGTAACCATCTGAACCAATGCAATCTGTATGTGGTCAATTTCAACTGATACAACTAAAATCAGCCAGCTTCTCAACTGTACCTCTCCTGATCCTGTTACGAGAGAAATGCAGCACTCACTGACAGTGAAAGCTGCCAATTGCTAAAATTTGTTGCAATCAGTTTACCTCTTAACCCATCTCTGCTGGTGATTCTACAGGTGGGCTCTTAACTGCTGCCTTACTGAGGATTGCACTGGAGAACACATTTGGATCTGAAAGTGGGCCAGGTGGCCAAGTGTTCTCTCTGACTGGAAAATTCTGCCTATGATTGAAAAGGTCAAGTCAAAAAAAAAAGCAGCTTTATGTTAGTACGTCTCAAGCCTGTGTGAAAGGAACATTTCACAATTTAATATTAGACTTCCATGGATGGATAACATTTGAAAAATTAAGAAGTCCTGTTACAGGAATATTCACTGCCCATTTCCATTAACTTACTGAAATTGTTTCAAGATAATTATTACATACTTCGATTGTGAGCACAATAACATTTGTTGCCTAGTTTCACTAAACTTCCTTGAGGAAGTCATTAATTGCCTTGGACCACTGCAATTCTTTTCACGTGGTGAAAGTATATTGCTGTTTAGTGGGCGGTTCAAAAGACTGTAACAGAGTTACAGTGAGGAAATAATATAATTCCAAGTCAGGGTGTTGGGCAACTTGAAAGTTACAACAGACACTGCTCTTGTTCTACATATTTGAAGAAGTCACATTTAAAATTTGTTCCAGTACATTTTGTCAATGGTGGTTGCAGCAGAATGCATGTTTATCATAGCAAGTGTAATGCCAATTAGAGTGCTTTGCCTTGTACATTCTTGAACTGTACAAGAGAAAAGAGCTGCACCCGGAAGTGGAAACTCTCGATTTCTGCCTTGTAGATGTTCAGAAGGCTTGTGAAATCCCGTGTTGCTAGTTACCTAGCCTCTAACCTGTCCTTATTACTAGAGTATTTATTCGGCTGCTCAAGTCTGGTTTCGGGTCAATGGTAACCCGGAATGTCGACAGTGCATAATTCAACGACGGAAATGGGCGTCCTGCAATAGTCTGACAATGGTCCAAACGTAAACACAGGAATAGAAACTTGACGGAGTTCTTTACATTGCCCCTTTTAATAAGACTTAAATCAGCAATTTCTTCTGGTAATAATTCACATTTCAGTACAGTTTCATCAAATACATTTTTAATCAAGTTACATAGTCAACGCCCATGATTATTATACAGAACTACGTCCTATTACCTTATCATGGTAAACATCTGGCTGGGTGTTTGGAGCTGGAAGTGCTGCAGCCACAGAATATCTCCCGACTCCAGAGGTGACCACTGCAACGACCCTGGAAAGCGGACGGACTTTCGAGCACAACATTTTCTCGAGGGGCAAATAAACACTTCACCCGCGTCACAAACAAAAATTTAGTTCTCGTTCCTTCACGACCTCCAACACACACACCCGCCTACCGAAGGCCAAACCCACTCCCAGCTGCTAATCAACTGGGAATTAAAATAACATCGATACAAAGAAAATCCGGACAGGATCTTGGAGGAGGAACGAGAGAAATATTTCTGGAAATAACCTTCAGTCAGAAATCGTGTGACGCCAAGCCATAGTCCAGATCCTTTCCCCTCCTCCCTAGCTTGATACCCTCCCACAAACGGTCATTCGTGACCGTTAACAGCTTTTCTCTATCGACTATTCATATTAACCACACCACCCCACGCCCCCTGTCAATCACAGACGTGAACCGCCCCATTTCCGCTGTCAATCACAG
>NC_063355.1:33727052-33732182 GCF_021869965.1 Rhincodon typus
GCTGTCAATCACAGACGTGAACCGCCCCATTTCCGCTGTCAATCACAAACGTGAACCGCCCCACACCCCCTGTCAATCAGACGTGAACCACCTCATTTTCGCTGTCAATCAGATGTGAGCCGCCCCAAGCCCCCTGTCAATCACAGACGTGAACTGCCCCACGCCCCCTGTCAATCACAGACGTGATTGTTTCTGAAGAAGGGTCTCGGCCCGAAACGTCAGCCTTCCTGCTCCCCTGATGCTGCTTGGCCTGCTGTGTTCATCCAGCTCTACATCTTGTAATCACAGACGTGAACCGCCCCAGTCCAGCTATCAATCACTAATATTCAAAACTAACCGTCCTCTGCGTTCCACACGATGGCGCTACGAGCTGGTTGCATCACGTGATATTGGTTTCGGTAAAAATCAATTTTCAAGGAAAAAATATTCCTCGTTGAAAATAACGAAATAGACTTTATAACAGCTGTGAAGGAAGGACTCTACAAATAGTGCTTGCGAATAAATGATTATAAATCCTCCATTCTTTAGTATTGCTTTAGGAATACATGACATCTTGATCATACTCGTGGCTTCCATTTGTAGCTTGATAACTGGAAGCTGCAAAGATTGTAGTTGCCTCAACGCAAACATGTATATCATCTGTGAAACTAAAACTTTAAAACAGAACACTGGGCATGCATATTTTTTCATGAGGTCAAAGACAGCAGTGGAGACAACCAGTTAATATTTCATGAAACCTTTCATTAGAACTGGGAAAGTTATAATAGAGTTTAAGTACCTGGACGGGGATGGGGTGGAAGGGAAAGGTCTAATGAAGGTCAAATATTTAAGAAATTAAGTAACATAATTGGTGCCAGAGAATAAAAAGATGAGGTAACAAGACAGCAGAGAAACAAGATGAAATCAGCTGGTAATCAGAAGTTAACGCAGAAGATGCCTAAAATACTCATCAAGTCAGCTGTTGGTAATCTTTTGAGTCACAAGGTTGTAGATTGAAGATCTGAACACAAACCTCAGTGCAGCACACAAGTAGTGTGTTTTTGAAGGTATTGGTGATGCAATGTGACCTTAAACCCATGTGGATGCGAAAGATCTACTGTGATGTGATATCATATCGAAGCAAAGCAAAGGAGTTATTTCCACCATTCCGGCTAATTTTTAGTTGGTCAACATTACAAAAGCAAATTCTGTTTATTACCACATTGCTTGCTCTTGGCAAATTTGTTGCTGTTGAAAATGCTTTGGATCATCCTATGGTTGTGAAAGGTTCTATATAAATGCAATTATTTTCCAAATCAGACATTATCCCTGGAGAGAAGCAGTTAACACTTCAGGTCGATGACAGTTCTAGCCAAATGCTGACAATGTGAACAAAGCTCTGACCAGAGGGTATTGACCTGGAATAGTAACACTGCCTAGCCTGCTGAACATTTCCAGAATCGTTAAGAGTTTTAAACTAATCAGTTTTTAGTTAGTGCTTCTCTTGTTGCCTTAGTACTTCTCTAAACATGATGCCTGAGTTTTGCAGTTAGCAGGCAAGTTTGTTGCATTGAGCAGTTCAGTTTAGAACAAACTATCAAAAAAATGAAGGGTAGCTGAGACTTGTGAACAGGATAAGACACCATGTGCTTCCTCAATTAATCAGGTTGAAGAATCATTATTAAGCAGTGCAGAATCCAAACCAGGAACATCAGTCAGAATATTTAATTATGTCAAATAAGTTTCAGAAAGTGAAATGGAGAGAAGACTAGGTTAGGAAAGAAAGATAAAGTTTTGTACAATTGTTTTTGAAATCCTACAATAACTTGATTGGCTCAGAGTCCAAACTTGTTAAAATTAATTTATAGTGATAGAGGGTTGTTTAGCAGTACTTAATTTTTAATTGCATTTCATGTCTTATTTTAGGAATGAACATGATTTTTGTTTCTGGCAACTTTTCTGTTTTATAAACTGCATTAGTACACCAACCTTATACCATTCATATGAGACTTTGATATAATCTCTCGGCAAGATTCCATTCTTGTGCAATCTTGAGCAGTGCACTTAATAGGTACTTCCTGAGTGACACATTTATGTGCAGTTGATAGAAATTGCTGTCCATTTTGAAATCTAATAATGTTAAGTGAGTGTTATTTGCATCTTATTTTCAGTTTCCTTTTTCTCTTTAAGCTCTATTTTGCATTCTTTCTCTGAAGCACACTGGTACATTGTACTATGTTAAAGGCACCATAAAAGCAAATTATTGTATGTTCTGTCACTTTCACATTAATTGTGCTCACACTCCATTACATGTGCCATAGCCAATTATGTCTTTAAATATTGCTGGAATATAGCATTATAATTTAGTACAGCCAAGTTTTTTTTTATTTATTCACAGGGTCAATTATTTTTGCATCTTCATTTTGTAAATTTCTTATTTCTTTATTGCAACATACTTTCCTATCCACATTAGTGTCATCTGCTAATTTGGTTACAGTACCTTCTATCACTCCATCCAAGTCACTTATATAGATTTTAAATAGTTGGGGCTCCATTAATTAAATCTTGCCAACCAAAAAAAAGACCTATTTACTCTGATTCTGTGCTACTTGTTGGTTAGTCAATCATCTTTCCAAGCTAGTAAGTTACAGCTAACCCCATGTGATCTTACTTTGCATATCAAGCTTTAATGCAGCACCTTATTAAATAACTTCTGGAGGTCCACATATACTACATTTACAGGAACCATCATCCACTTGTTACATTCTTGAAGAACTCTAGCAAATTAATCATTAAGAACCTAGAATATAGGCCAACCGGCCCTGGGGACTTGTCTGCCTTCAGTCCCAATAGCTTGCTTACTCTGCCATTCAACTACATCATGGCTGATCTGATGATCCTCAATTCCACTTTTCTAGCCTTATCCCCATAATCCTTGATTCCCTTCATTATTAGAAATCTGCTTATCTCAGCCTTGAGTATACTTAACAACCCAACCTTGATAGACCTCTATGGTAACAAAAAATCCACAGATTCACCACCACCTAACAGAAAAAAATCCTCACCTGTCTTCAATGGGTGACTCTGAGATTACTCGCTGTGGTCCCAGTCTGTCCTACAAGGGGAAAGAATCTCTGTATATCTATCCTGTCAACCCCCTCCCCCAATAATCTTCTATGTTTTAATAAGGTTTCCTCTCATTCTTCTAAACTTCATTGAGTACAAGCCCATCCTACTCTACCTCTCATCATACAACACCCCACATATGGAATAAACCGAATGAATCTTCTGTAGGCTACCTCTATTGTCAGTATACCTTTCCATGGATAGGGAGGCCCAAAATTGTTCACAGTATTTCAGCTGTGGTCTGACTGGTGCCTTGTATAGTTTTAGCAAGACCTCCCTATTTCTAGAGACAGGAGGAACTGCAGATGCTGGAGAATCTGAGATAACACGGTGTAGAGCTGGATGAACACAGCAGGCCAAGCAGCAGCATAGGAGCAGGAAGGCTGACGTTTCGGGACTCGACCCTTCTTCAGAAATGGGGGAGGGGAAAGGGGTTCTGAAATAAACAGGGAGAGAGGGGGAGGCAGATAGAGGAGAAGATAGGTGGAGAGGAGACAGACAGGTCAAAGAGGCGGGGATGGAGCCAGTAAAGGTGAGTGTAGGTGGGGAGGTAGGGAGGAGATAGGTCAGTCCAGGGAGGACGGACAGGTCAAGGGAATGGCATCGTTGTGGCACTGCAGGAGGCCCAGGATGGACATGTTGTCTGAGGAATGGGAGGGGGAGTTGAAATGGTTCGCAACTGGGAGGTGCAGTTGTTTAGTGCGAACCGAGCGTACGTTTTCTGCAAAACAGTCCCCAAGCCTCTGCTTGGTTTCCCCGATGTAGAGGAGGCCACAACGGGAACAGCGGATGCAGTATACCACATCAGCAGATGTGCAGGTGAACATCTGCTTGATGTGGAAAGTCTTCTTGGGGCCTGGGATGGGGGTGAGGGGGGAGGTGTAGGGGCAGGTGTAGCACTTCCTGCGTTTGCAGGGAAAAGTGCCGGGTGTGGTGGGGCTGGAGGGGAGTGTGGAGAAGGGAGTCACGGAGAGAGTGGTCCCTCCAGAAAGCAGAAAAGAGTGGGGAGGGAAAAATGTCTTTGGTGGTGGGGTCAGATTGCAAATGGCGGAAGTGTCGGAGGATGATGCGTTGGATCCGGAGTTTGGTGGGGTGGTACGTGAGAATGAGGGGGATTCTTTTTTGGTTGTTATTGCGGGGACGGGGTGTGAGGGATGAGTTGCGGGACATGCGGGAGACACGGTCAAGGGCATTCTTGACCACTGAGGGGGGGAAATTGCGGTTCTTGAAAAACTAGGACATCTGAGATGTACGGGAGTGGAATGCCTCATCCTGGGAGCAGATGCGGCAGAGGCGAAGGAATTGGGAATAGGGGATGGCATTTTTGCAGGAAGGTGGGTGGGAAGAGGTGTATTCTAGGTAGCTGTGGGAGTCGGTGGGCTTGAAATGGATATCGGTTTCTCGGTGGTTTCCAGAGATGGAGACAGACAGGTCCAGGAAGGAGAGAGAGGTATTCGACATGGTCCAGGTGAACTTAAGGTTGGGGTGGAAGGTGTTGGTGAAGTGGATGAACTGTTCGAGCTCCTCATGGGAGCACGAGGTGGCGCCGATACAGTCATCAATGTAACGGAGGAAGAGGTAGGGCTTAGGGCCAGTGTAGGTACGGAAGAGGGATTGTTCCACATAACCTACAAAGCCCACCGACTCCCACAGCTACCTAGAATACACCTCCTCCTACCCACCTTCCTGCAAAAATGCCATCCCCTATTCCCAATTCCTTCGCCTCCGCCGCATCTGCTCCCAGGATGAGGCATTCCACTCCTGTACATCTCAGATGTCCTCGTTTTCAAGGACCGCAACTTCCCCCCCTCAGTGGTCGAGAACGCCCTCCACCGTGTCTCCCGCATTTCCCGCAACTCATCCCTCACATCCCCTCCCCACAATAACAACCAACACAGAATCCCCCTCGTCCTCACGTACCACCCCACCAACCTCCGGATCCTCCGACACTTCCGCCATCTGCAATCCGACCCCACCACCAAAGACATTTTTCCCTCCCCACCCTTATCTGCTTTCCGGAGGGAC
>NC_063355.1:33742682-33769793 GCF_021869965.1 Rhincodon typus
CCCATTTCTGAAGAAGGGTCTAGGCCCGAAACGTCAGCCTTCCTGCTCCTATGATGCTGCTTGGCCTGCTGTGTTCATCCAGCTCTACACCTTGTTATCTGCAATATTTATTGTTGAACTAATGGTAAATGCCATTTGAGAATGAGATGTACCTCACTTTTTTTAATCTCTGGAAATATCTACTATTTTGCTGCAAATTAAAGTGATGTTAGGAATATCGGTTCATCTGACACCAACACAACTATTCTCTCTCAGCCTGTTACTCTACTTACACTAACAAAGAAATATTTGCAACATATGCAGAGAACCTACATTGCCAAAATGTTAATTCAGCAGATCAATAAATGATTAAGTTAATAATGTATTGATAAAGACATAAGTGTGTTCTGGTTCAGCGTTGACCTCCTGTTCTCCCTGCATCCATTTTGTTTTCTTTTTGTCAGGCTCTTTATAATATGGGAGGATGAATAAGTAAGGTATTCCTGTGCTCATATGAACTTTGAGATTAAACTCAGCAATATTTTAATATCATGGTAGTAGGAAAATTACCATTCAGCAAAGTGGAAGGACTGAACTTATGTCCTCATGCTGTACAGTGGCATATTGTTGGCATTTAATAGTTCTACAGCTACTGCTCTGCTAAACATTTTTTTCCTGTTTATGTAATGGTTCACATTTCCTTAAGATTATTTTTATATCAGTTTGTATTTTCGTTATGGGTATTGTGCACTACATCACACAGAACGTTGCTCCACATTAGCAGGTACACTGTTAATACAGCAAACCTGGCTAAGCAGCATACAGGCAGGATTAAAATTTGTGGAGACAATTGATACATGAATGAAATCATTTAGGTCTGTTGCTCTCTTGCTGAGTGCTTTGTTTTGTCTGTTGGGTAGCATAACAAAGACACAGTGGGAATCAAGTGCAATGAAGATAAATGATGATTGAAACCCCAGTATAAACTCTACCAGTGTAGCAATGTGTAAGACCAGAGTCTGCCCAATAGCCTTGTGCATGGTCCATTAACCTAGTTCAAAAAACTATGTTTATCAGTGTCCTTGGGTTTATGCATGCAAGGGACAGGATTATAAATTATACTGCTTGGGAGTGGAGTTGAGTATTCAGGAGAAATTTCATGTTTGAAGCTTCTCTGATGGCATGCGTTCCTAAAAGGGAAAAGGCAGTAGTACTGTATCAGCGAAAGACCGGTTAACAATGGCATTTTGCACCAGTGGATAAAATTTGTCCTGACACCAGTATCACTGGTCATTGTGCCAATCATTCTGGTGAAAGTGCCTATCAGGAAGCAGCATGCTGGAAATGACCATTATGGTGTCAATTTATATGAGTAAAGTGTTACTGTCTGATGTGCGAAATGCAGGTTCTGCCCAGGCTTATATTTTCTGTTTTCCTGGGATGCAACAGACTAGCTATAAAGGTTTGTATAGGTGGCTGTTTGTGTTGTTGAGGTTGGATATGGCAACATCAATTGTGGCAATCATTTAAGAATTTCAAAGATATTTTCTTGGAACATAAATAAAACTGCACAGCCAATATAAAAAGAGACAATTCATATTGTAAAAAGTTCTAAAAGAAGTCCAACTCCTGCCTACCAAAACCACCACCACCACCACCAAATAAACATGGCTTGTGGGCTTGCCTTTTCTAGGTCTGTTCAACTCCATTATCTGAGATATAACTGTCAGTCACCCCCTTGGAGTGTAGACGGCAGCCAAAGCAAGCTGTAGATGGGAGAAAAGAGGGAGAAATAATTAAAGGTTGTGAACACAACTAAGGCAACTACAGGACATTAAGATGCTGTAAAAGGTATTAAGGGCATGTGTTGAGCACGTAATTAATAACTATAATAGTTTGCTATAGGGCTTGCCTTTTAACAGCACTTGGCTTAACAGCAGAAATGGGCACACATTCTGCCATGGATTGATCTGTTGTGGAGTAAGTCTGAGCTCCACACAGTGGCAGCCAGCGTCTTGATGAACATCAAGTTTATCTTGGGCCGAGAAGATTTTCTCTTTGGCTCTGTGTGATTTCCAGCCTACACTGCAGTTCCACCTGTTGGACTCTTTGGCTATTACAAGCCCACATACTGGCAGCAACTATAATGACGTGCTGGCCCGGATCCTGAAGAAAATTTTAACTGTTTGGCCAAGGCTTTGCTTTGTTTTAGGGTTTTGCTGTGGGCTGACCTAGAGTACCTTGTTCAGGATATGTCCTGAGTGAGGCTATGCAACTGTCTTCATTCAAGTTGTGTTCCCCAAGCTCAGTCAGACTGGCAGGGCTGTCCACTTCTATCGGAATATCCTGCAACTCATACGCTCCACTTGCTGCATTTTTCAATGATAAAGCCAGTGTAATGCCTGTTTGAAGTTCAGTTCAGCTTCAGCTAGTAGGTGCTTTTGCATGGTTACATCATTAATCCCACACAACAAACGGTCTCTCAGCATCTCATTAAGGGTTAAACCAAAATCACATACCTCTGCCAGTCATCTTAACCGAGTCAAAAATCCTGATGATTTACCTGGTTCTCAAATTGCCGAGTAAACCTGATAGCTTGGGGTCACAATGTTCCTTAACTGACTCCATCAACTCTTGAAAGGTGCCTCAGGGAAAGTTAGGCTAATAAAGCTGCAGGTCCAAAAGCTGTCAGGAGAATTACTGTTGCTTTTCATCTGCTCCAATGTCATTTGCCCAGCAAAAAAAAAACACATTCTTTCCACATACTGGGCCCAGTCTTCGATGGCATGATGCTTACGCCAACTCAAAGACAACCGTTGCAAGTGAATTTCTTCAAGAGCCTGTACTCTTCTCTCATCGCCACTGAAATAACTTCACAGAGGCCAGTATCTCATTACCAAGTCAGCCTTTATTTACCCATGGAGAGTCCTTGACACTGATCCAGCTTTGTCAGAGCCAATTCTCAGAGAGAACAGCATGTCTGACACTCCTGTTTATAATCTGTCAGCCAGGGCTCTCTGATTGGACCAGATTAACAGCCCCAGTCAGGGAACTCATATTCTATGAGGTCCACCTAGCTGACCTCATTACTACACTGACTGAGGACAGGTAGCACACTCCCTTTTGTGAAGGACATCAGTAAATCAGTAGATTTTTACAATATTGTGGCTTCATCGTCATATCTGATGCACAAAATTCCAGATCTATTTAATTTGATTTCGCAATTTGTCTTGTGGTTTCTGAAATTCTGGTCTGGTACTTCAATACCATAACCACTAAGCTGCCAGTGCTATTCTAGATCCATAACTCCTGTCATATCAAGTAAGACGACCTTGCCCATATCTAGATACACAATTCTGCCACTGCCAGATCCACAACACTTGGCAATTTCTCTCCAACTGCATTCTCTGCAGTTCAGAGACACCTAGAGAATCATTACAGCAAAGAAGATGGACATTTAGGTCATCAAGACCATGCAATCCTTCAATGGCCTATTTTATTTGCTTTAGAAATAACTGATCACCTCTGCTTTCACCACCCTTGTAAGCAATAATTTCAGTTTGCTATGTAAAACAATTCTTCCTCACGTTATCCCTTGCCCCACAGACTTAGATCTGTGTCCCCAAGTGCTTGAACCATCTGCAAATAGGAACTGCTTTTCTTTGTCGGCTTTATTTATAAATATAATTAAGAATTTGTCATAAATGTGTACCTCAAGCTCTTTTTCTCTAAGAATGATAGCAGCTACTCCAAATTAATTTTGCAGATAAATTTCTGCTTCGCTCCATCCGCTCTAGTTAATGTCCTCTGCACCCTCTCATGGATCTTTTACATCCTTTATGAAGTAAAGGGGAGGCGATGGCCTAATGGTATTATCACTGGACAGTTAATCCCAAGACCCAGATAATGTACCCGGGACCCGGGTTCGAATCCTGCCACAGCAGAGAGTGGAAATTGAGTTCAATAAATACCTGGAATTAAAGGTCTAACAATCACCATAAATCCATTGCCGATTTTTGGGAAAAACCCATCTGGTTCACCAATGTCCTTTAGGGAAGGAAACTGCCATCCTTACTAATCTGGCCTACATGTGACTCCAGGCCCACAGCAATGTGTTTGACTCTTAACTACTCTCTGGGCAATAAATGCTGCCTGGCTAGTGAGACCCTCATTCCAAGAATGAATAAAGGAAAAAACAAGTGTGATTAACAAACTGGATACAATGCTCAAGTTGTGGTCTAACTAATGCTTTATAAAAGCTCAGTGTAACTTTCCTGATTTTGGATTCAATGCTTCTAATTCTGAAGTCAAAGATCCCATATATGGTTTGCAAACATGTCCTGATACATGCAAAGGTCGATGCATATAAACCCTAAGGGCCCACTGCCTTTCCAAGTCTATAAAACTGTGCCTTTGAAGATCTATTGCCTTCTATTCCTTTTTTTAAGTCACTCATGGGATGTGGACATCACTGGCTAGGCTAGAATTCATTGTACATCCCTAGTTGCCCTTCAGAAGGTGGTGATGAGCTGCCTTCTTGAAGCACTACAGTTCATATGCCATAGATAAACCCAAAAGGCCGTTAGGGAGGAAATTCCAGGATTTTGACCCAGTAACAGTGAAAGAATGGCAGTATATTTCCAAGTCATATTATTGAGTGGCTTGGAGGGGAACTTGCAGAAGGTTGGATTCCTATGTATCTATAATTTTTGTCCTTCTAGACAGAAGTGGTCATGGATTCGAAAAGTGCTGTCTAAGGATCTTTGGCAAATTTCTGTAGTGCGTCTTGTAGACAGTGCACATTGCTGTTACTGAGCGTTGGTGGTGGAGTAATTGAATTTTCTGGATGTAGTGCCAATCAAGCAATCTGCTTTTATGGATGGTGTCAAGCTTCTTGAGTGTTGTGGGAGATGCACTCATCCATGCAAGTGGGGCGTATTCTATCACAATCCTGACTTGTGCTTTGTAGATGGTGGACAGGCTTTGGGGAATCTGGATGTAGCCTCTGACTGTTGTAGCCATTGTATCTATGCAGCTAGTTCAGTTGAGTTTCTGGTCAATGATAACCCCGAAAATGTTGATAGCGAGGGATTCAGCGATGATAATGCCATTGAATATCAAGGGGTAGTGATTAGATTGCCAATAAGAAACAATGGTAATTGACTTGCATTTATATGGTGCAAATGTTACTTGCCACATGTCAGCCCAAGCCTGGATATTGTCCAGATCTTTCTTAGAATTTGGAATGGACAGCTTTGATATCTGAGGAGTCGTGAATGGTGCTGAATATCGTGCCATCATCAGTAAGCATTCCCACTTCTGACTTTGAGGGAGGGAAGGTCATACAGCAGCTGAAGATGGTTGGGCCTAGGTCACTACCCTGAGGAAGTCATGTAGAGATGTGTTGGAGGTGAGATGATTGATCTTCAACAAATATGATCATCTTCCTATGTGTACCAGGTATGACTCCAATGATCGAAGAGTTTCCCCCGATTCTCATTGATTCCAGTTTTGCTAGGGCTCCTTAATGCCACAGTCAGTCAGACGTGGCCTTGATGTCAAGAGCTGTCAATTTCACCTCACCTCTGGAGTTCAGCTCTTTTGTCCACGTTTGAACCAAGGCTGTAATGAGGGCAAGAGCTGAGTGGCCCTGATGGAACACAAACTGGGCGTCACTGAGCGGGTTACTGCTGAGCAGGTGCTGCTTGATAGCAGTGATGTAGTACTGTATTGTAGTGCTGTAGCTCTACTGGAACAACCTAGCTACGGGAGCAGCAAATTCTGGAGCAGAAGTCTTTAATACTATTGCCTGAATATTGTCAGGACTCATAGCCTTTTGCAATATCCAGTGCCTCTAACTGTTTTTCAACTTCTCACGGTGTGAATGGAATTGGCTGAAGAGTGGCATGTGTGATGCTTAGGAATGCTGGAGGAGGCCAAGATGGGTCATCCACTCAGCATTTCTGGTTGAAGATTGTTGCAAATGCTTTTCATGTTATGCACTGATGTGCTTGGCTGCCCTATCGTTGATGATAGGGATATTTATTGACACCCCTCCACCAGTGAGTTGTTTGATTGTCCACAACTACTCATGACTCAATTTGATAGCACTGCAGAGCTCAGGTCTGAACCATTGGTTGTGGGATTCTTTAGCTCTGTCTCTCACTTGCTGCTTATGTTGTTTGCTATGCTAGTAGTCCTGTTTTGTAGGTTCACCAGGTTGGCACCAAAAGTTTGGTTCTGCCAAAATACATCACCTCATACTCTATTTAACACTTGTCTGCCCATTCTGCTAGCCTATTTACTGACTGTAGTCTATTAGTATACTCACTGTTTACCACAACACCAAATTCAATATAATTGACTAATTTTGACATTTTACTGTATTCCAACATCAAAGTCATTTATGTAGATATAAAATATGTGGTTCTAGCTCTGATCCTTGAAGAACACTGCTGTCTACCATTCTCCAGTCTGAAAAACAATTATTTACAATTTCAGGATATAGTTTGTGCCTAAATAACTATTTACTCAAGAAAGCACTGAGCACAAATGAACATAGAACTTGGGAGTAGAAGAAGGTAACAGTGCTCTTCCTCCAGAGAGGACTAATTACTATTCTCAGATAAGGAGTGTGGAGATTTGGATCCTCAGGAACCAGTCTGCAAAAGATTTATGATTTAGAGATTTATTGATTCCTGTGAAGGAGTAGACATTATTTCTAGGCTCATGCTGACAGAGAAGTGCAAACTCTACTAGAACCACAGCAGGCAGAAACTTCACAAGATCACACATAAGAAGCAGGAGCAGGAGTAGGCCATTCAGCCAATTTAAGCCTGCTCTGCTGTCAGAAAATTAATACTGATCAATTGGGACCTTAACTCCACTTCACTGCCCAACATCTAACATTTGTCTCTCTTGTCAATCAAAAATCTATCTAATTCAACTTTCAATAAATACAATGACCAGCCTCCACCGCTGCCTGTGGAAGAGAAGTCCAAAGACTATCAAGTTTCTGACAGAAGAAATTCCTCCAGATCTCTATCCCAAATGGGAGATGCCATATTTATAACCTGCTCTGTAGTTATAGACTCCCCCATGACAGAAAACATCCTCTCAGTATCTACCTTATCAATTCCTCTCGAAATCTTTTGTTTCAATAAGATCACTCTCATTCTTCTGAATGTCTCAAATAAACCTTCCTCCACCGCAGTTCCAGGCGGTGTATTCCAGACCTTAAATAATCGCTGCCTTAAAGAAATTTCTTATCACCTCGCATTTGCTTCTTTTGCAAAACACTCTTGAACTGTGTTGCATGGTTGTTGACTCATTTACAATCCACAGTGGTTTCTCCTAATCTACTCTGTCCAGATACTTCATCAATTTGAAAATTTCAATTAAATTTTTCCTCCACCTTCTGCTAAACTTACTCCCATTCTTCTATAGGATATAGGCCTAACCCGCTCACACCTTCTTCATGAGATAACCCCTTTTATTTCAGGAATCAGCCTAGTGAACCCTCTTTAGATTGCTTCCAAAGCAAATATATCACTCCATAAGACCATAACATAAGACATAAGAGCAGAAATTAGGCCATTCAGCCCATCGGGTCTGCTTCACCGTTCAATCATGGCTGATAAATTTTTCAACCCCATTTTCCCACTTTTTCCCAGCAACCCTTGATCCCCTTGACAATCAAGAACCTATCTATCTCTGACCTGGCCTCCACCGCCTTCTGCGGCAATGAATTCCATAGATTCACCACTCTCTGGCTGAAGAAGTTTCTCCTTATCTCCATTCTAAAGGGTCTTCCCTTTATTCTAAGGCTGTGCCCTTGGGTCCTAGAGTCTCCTACCAATGAAAACATTTTCCCAACATCCACTCTGTCCAGGCCATTCAGTATTCTGTAAAGTTTCAATTAGATCCCCCCCATATCCTTGTAAACTCCATCGAGTATAGACCCAGAGTCCTCAAACATTTCTCATATGTTAAACCTTTCATTCCTGGGATTATTCTTGTGAACCTCCTCTGGACCTGCTTTTGGGCCAGTACGTCCTCCCTGAGATATGGGACCCAAAATTGCTCACAATACTCTAAATGTGGTCTGACCAGAGCTTTATAAAGCCTCAAAAGTACATCCCTGCTTTTATATTCTAGTCCTCTATAAATAAATGCCAACAATGTATTTGCCTTCTTAACAACCGATTCGACCTGCAAATTTACATTAAGAGAATCCTGGACCAGAACTCCCAAGTCCCTTTGCACTTCAGATTTCTGAATTTTCTCCCTGTTTAGAAAATAGTCCACGGCTCTATTCTTCCTACCAAAGTGCATGATCTCTCACTTTCCCACGTTGTATTACATCTGTCACTTCTTTGCCCATTCTTCTAACCTGTCTACATCCTTCTGCACCCTCCCTGCCTCCTCAATACTAACTGTCTCTCTACCTACCTCTCTAGTTAAGGAGACTAAAACTATACATAGTATACCAGTTGTGGTCTCACTAACATGTTGAACAGTTGTAGTTTGATTTCCCGACTTTTATACTCTACTCCCTCCCCTTGAAAGAAAGGCCATATTCCATTTGCCTTTCTAATTACTTACACACTAAAGCATGTGTTTCCTGTTTGTTAGCTAATCCTCTGTCCATACAAATATATCTCTCCCAAAGGAAGAATTCTTGCAATGTGTAGTAACCTTTTTATGTTGCACTTTGTTAATCCATTTTGGAAGTTCAAGTACCACTACTTATACTAGATTTCTCTTATCTACCTTAGTTTGTTACATGCTCAAAAAACTCTAATAAATTAGTCAAACGCAATTTTCCTCTAACAGAACCACATTAATACTACCTGATTGTATTCTAATTTTCTAAATGTCCTGCTTTGACCTTCTTAATAAATGGATTCTCAAAGGTTCCCAATGACAGAGATTAGACTACCTGGCTTACAGCTTCCTGCTTTCTTGGTGTAATTTTGTGATTTTCGAATGTGCTGGGAAGTTTCCAAAATCTTGAAAATTTTGGAACATTACAACTAAACACTCAGCAGCCACTTTCTTTTAAGATCCCAGGATGCAAGCCATTGGGTCCAGAGGAATTGTTAGCCTTCGGTCTAATTAGTTTTCGTAGTACCTTTTCTCTAGTGATCATGATTGTCTTCCTCCCTTTCTCCTCCTGCTTTTCTATTAGTCTTAGGATGTACTTTATGCCTTCTACTCTGAAGATGTGTATTTTGGTGACAAATACTTGCTTGAAGTTCCTGCCATTCCTTGATTTTCCAATATGAATGCCCAAGTGTCAACATCTTTTGCCTTTTTCTGTTTTAGATACTTGCAGAAATATTTGCTGTTTCTTGTTATGTTTCTCTCATACTCCAATTTTCTTCCTTTTTTCAATCATCCTTTGGGAACATTTCAGAAATCAGCAATCTTCTACCACAATCTTTGTAGCAGAGTATTTTGTTTTTCTATAAATTTGATAGCATCATTAACTTCCTTAATTAGTTATGATAGTTGTATCTTTCCACTAGTGTCTTTGTTTCGCCAAATCCAGATGAAGATTATAATCTCGTATGGTTATTGCAGTAAGTCTCTCATAAGCCCTCATTACTTCTTGATTTAAAATTCTGTCCTTCAGTATAGCTACTATCTGGGGGCATATAAACCATTTTCACCAATGCTTTCTTATGCTCTTCCTTCTCTCCATTCACTGACTGTACATCTTGGTCCTCCAAACCGTGGTCATTTATCACTTATGTGTTAATCTCATCTTTTAATAGAGCCATCCTACCTCCTTTCCCCCTTCTTCTTGCCCTTCCAATATGTCAAATGCAGATCCTAATATCTCTGAAGTGGCTATCATATATTTGTATGTTCTATTTGTGCTATCATTTCATCCATCTTGTTAGAAATGCTGCATCGGATAAATAGCCTTAAATTTTGGCTATTTGCATTTTTCCCTACTCTGTACTTAGTTGCTGGACTTTTATGTTTGTGCATGCTGTTCCTTCCTATTACATTCTGGTAATCATTAACTGCTCACAGTCCTGTACTGTTGCCTATCCTTTCCCTCTAACTTTCCAAATCTCCCCCCAGATAAACCTTCTTCACCCCAAATCTCACTATTTAGTGTACTGTTTTCATTATACATTAATTATACGATTTGCCAGGATACTGGTCCCAGTGGTATAGCTCCCTGGTTCCCAATACTGGTGTCAATGCCCCATGGATTGAAACCCATTTTTCTCACATCAATTTATGGGGCATTCATCCAACTCAATTTCCCATAACATGCAGAACATGTTGAAGTCCAAGATGTTTCTATCACAACAAGGCACCAAGAGCATATAGTAAGGATATTAGTGGCTTTTAAAGTGGCAGTCATTGGTTCAGTAATGACCTGAAGGGCCAGCCTGAATACAACAGTTTCTCAGGGCTGCCAAGATTTAAATGGTATCATCACACTGCCCAGTAGTAGCTCTCCTGTGGACAAGAAGTGGTCTCAACTATTGCTGTCATTCTGACTGATGATAGACTCTGCTTGATATTTCCATGCATTGATCCATGTGGGAAGTTCAGTTAAGGGGTCACAACATTTTCACACTACAAGGGAAAGAGTGCAGTCATTTTCCATGTTCTCATGTCACCACTGATATAATAACAATTATAAGTTGAATAAGATTTAGCCATGAGTTTAGGGAAAGAGAGGGTGAATATAGGCTTTGCTATGTTCCACATTTAAATGACAGGGCATGCTGTGGGTGGATATTGAAGGACAGAGCAAATCATTTTTAGACAGATTTGGCCAATGCTTTCGGAGAGGCTGGCATGAGGTAACAGGCTTTACCATCCCATTTTTTAAACCAGAGTGATTATCTGTAATCCAATGCAGTTGCTGTGTATGCATAGACATGGCCGAAATAGGACAAACTGCAGGAAGCATCAGCATGTGAGCTCTGCTGGTGAACAGTTCAGGGAAATGAGGCAGAGATACAGGCCAGAGTTCTGGCAGGAGTAACACAAGGACCAAGAGTGGGGGCATTGCAGAGGCCCACACTGAGAGCAGGGGTGATGCCTGTACTGGGAGCCAGCTTCCTTATGCCTTGGAGTGAGGGGAAGGCTAGGGGAAGATTGATGGCTGCAGAAGGGGTGGGAGAGAGAGGGAGGCTTCTAGGAGAATGCAAAAAAAACTCTATACTGTAAATAAGGACGTTATTTTACATCCAGGCAACTGCTTCCCATTGCTCAAGAATGATGTCAACTTGCTTTTTGCTCTTTGTGACTTCTAGAAATGGCATTCATAGTATATTCTGCCTTTTTAACACCCTTAAGCTAGCTGAACATGTGCTAATTCCACAGAATCCCTACACCGTGGAAACATTTGGCCCAACAAATCCTCACCAACTCTCTGAAGAACATCCCATCCAGACTCACCTCCCTACCCTATCCCTGCAATCCCCATGGCTAATCTACCTAATCTATACATCCCCGGACACTATGGGCAATTCAGCATGGCCAATTCACCTAACCTGCACATCTTTTGGACTGCAGGAGGAAACCAGAGCTCCCAGAGGAAACTCATGCAGACATGGGAAGAATGTGCAAACTCACACAAACAGTCACCCAAGGCTGGAATTGAACCAGAGTCCCTAGTGCTGTGAGGCAGCAGTGCTAACCTCTGAGCCAACATGCTGCCCAAACTGGAAGGCAATTATAACAATAACTCTACCTTTAGATTGACTCCCCCATCAAATTTTCCATTCCTCCTGCTGGGAAGCATTGTACCTTTACCTCGTAACTTGGTCTTCCTGCTGGGTGATCTTAGGTTTTCTAACAGCTGCAGAGGATCCACAAATCAAGAACTGACAGCAATAACATCCAGTACAACGGGTAATGTTTTTTGGATGCCAACTCCCATAGCCTGGGTGTTCCACAGCCGTTGGCCAGATAAAACAAAATTTGTTTGTTTGTTATTCATCTAAAACCCATTTTGTCTCATTGTTGGTATCTGCCCCTGGTCCAACTGTGCCTAGCAATGTGACCTAGGCATGATGATCAAGTCCGAAATATGTTCTGTGCATTGTGATATCATTGGTTAATTGCAACTACATGGACAATTCAGAATGGTCAATTTGTCATGGTCCACCAATCCATGCACTTTTTCTTCCACTGTTGGTTCAAGGGGAGTCTGGTGGTATAAAATAAAAGGTTCATTCTGGTCATTTACGCTGAATGTCAGTTGGGAGGAGTGACTAAGCAAGATGCATGGAAACCACATTTAATATTTGCACAAAAGATCAATGTTCCTTAAAAAATGTTATTTTGAACATAGTACCACAAATCCTGAGTTCTCTTCCCCGTTGAGGATGGTACTTTCTCTACCCTTCATGAAAAACTACACTGTTCCGTTCTTCCATTTTCAGATCCAATGGTCATTAGTTCCCATTGTTCAATCGGTGAATGTTTTTCTGACTCACTAACTAATTCCCCTGAATGGTTGCCTTTATCCTGGAGTTTAAGTAGGTAAAATGCCATGATGGAGTTGGAGATGTAGATGTAGGAACTGTAGATCTGTACGGTCAGAGCCTGTAGCATTGAAGATGTCAGGATTGTTATCAGAGTAATTCTTCCTCCAGGACACTGGATTAGCAGTGTACACAGTGGTGACATTTTACCTTAAAGAAATAGCATTTGGGTGTGTGGAAATTGCAATAACTTGGGCATGAGTGCACTGCTAGCTAGGACGGTTGAAGAAGAAATGTCTTGCTGAGTCAATTGAATTTCTTATGGCACTGGCTTGTAACTCAGGAGTTGACAGATTTTACAGTGTCACCTTTATCTGGTATAGTGAAGTTCCTGGCAGATTTCTTACATCGGCATGCAGAAGTCATTTTGTTAGTTCTTAGAAAATAGCTATGGATCATTTGTAGGTTATATAAAATTCTACCCTGCCCTCTCAACCAGCATTTATTTAATGACTCCAGCATTTACACTGAGACTGACAGGACACATATTTTACCTCTCAAATATATGCCCTGCCAGAACGGCAGTAGAATGGACACTACCAGATGAAGAAAGAAGACCGTGCGGGCCAAAAGATGGTGTACATTTAAGGAGGAAGTTCAAAAGCAGAATGCCAGCTGGGCTGGAGAACAAAAGATTCCGATGGATTGAACTGGTGCTGGAGTCTTGTTGTCTATTGTCTTGCAAGGGACCAAAGGTACAAAGCTTAAGTAAGTAAGACCAAACCCTAAAATTCATTCTAGATGTTGTTCTTATCTTAATTTTGCATTTTGGCAGGTTTCACATGTGATAATTTGACCAAAGCACTTGAATGTGTTTTCGGATGCCTGCTTCCAAACCAATGCTTCCCAATTTTTTTCCCTCTTTAACCTCATTTTGGGACTCGAAAATTGTTATGACTCATCAGTGAGAACTGAGAGAATGGGAGCAAAACAGTAAGACTGTTAGACCTTAGTCAGAACTCCACTGCGGCCATTGCTGCCTCTGAGTTCATGACCCCAAAATATCAGTTTGCATCCCCACTTTGAGATAACCTTTCTAATCGCTATTTAGTTACGCCCCAGCAGGACAATTAGTGTGCATACTAAACATAGTAATATAAGCAAAGGGCAGTACATGACTCCGCTGTCTTCATTTTTAAAGCCTTGGATGAAATAGCTCATTGAGTGGAAGAATAGAAAATAAAGGAGAATAAAGTAATCTAGAGTGTAATGTGACATGGAAAGGGAAGCGTATTTGTTTCTTTAGCTCTTCTGAAAGGATGGGGATGTAAAAGTTCAGATTCTTTTTCCGGAGCACAGGCTGCTAAAGTTTTTAGAGTACGATTCCTGTGACTTTGGAGACTTTGATCTCTAAAGAGTATCTCTCATTGTTTCCTACGTCTAATTTGAGATGACAAAACAATAAAAATGATTAAATATTTTAAATGAAACTCTTCCCCCACCCTCCTGTATCTCAGAGCACTGCTGAGATAAATAGTACAGTCAAATGTCACGCAAAGGTAACATCTTGGTTCAAGGACAGTAAAGTCTTTACAAAATGACTGAAAATGTTGAAACTTTATCAACATATAAGGTTTATACATAATGATCCTTTTAGCATAAGTGCACGCAACAAGCATCTTTTTATCTGGCCAGACTAGAAAGTCCGCAATCTATCACCTTAATTTATGACTTTTTAAATAAATTTATCTTCCTTGTTTAAAGTAACAAGATCAAGAAAATTTCTCGAGCTAAGCCTCATTTTATGCAATGTCAGACAACCCAGTGACAGCACATTGGCCACTTGCCCAATTTTCACTGTAAGCATTGGTGGATTACCAGCAGTGCTGGATCATGGATCAGTAGCCTGTACGTTTTGTCTGTTACACACTGCACACAAAGTTGCTTTCCAATTTTGGCATTTTGTTTTCCACCACAATGAAAAGTAGAATTACCGTCTCTTTGGGGGCAGGTTTGACACTTACCAAAATAGAAACTATCAATAAATGTAAGAGTTCATATGCTGTCTGTGTGACAATGCAACGTGTAGGGCAGGGTTCCCTCTTGCTATTGTTCGATTTTGGGTGGTAAAGTTTCAGACAGGAGCAGGATATGGGTTGGAAAAGTGTTATAGGGTCATAGAGTCATACAGCACTGAAACAGATCCTTTGGTCCAAAGAGCCCATGCTGATCAAGTTTCCCAAACTAAACTAGTCCTATTTGCCTGTATTTGTCCCATATCCCTCTAAACCTTTCCTATTCATGTACCTGTCCAAATGTCTTTTAAATGTTGTAACTGTATCTGCATCTTCCACTTCCTCTGGCAGCGTATTCCACATACAACCACCCTGTGTGAAAAAGTTGCCCCTCAGGTCTCTTTTAAATCTTTCTCCTCACTGCTTAAAATAACGTCCCCTAGTTTTCTTTGAGGGGTTGAAGAGGAATTACTCATAAAGACTTCACGAATCTTGCAGCTGGTTGGGTGCGTGTGCAAGAGAAGTTTAGAACATGCAGATGAGATCTGGGGACATATGAGTGACGCAGCTGGGTCTGACGGCTTCTTCTAGTTTTAGACAGTCGACATAATATTAAAGAAAAACTTGCTATAACTTGTCCATGGACTGATTTTCAAAATTAACATATAAAGAATGCATATCAATCATACTGATGTACATTAGAAAAGGTCAGCACCAGTTTATTAAATCCACGTTTACACAATCCAAAATAGAACTAAGTTAAAATTAAGTACAGCACAAATACATTACAGCACAACTTAAACAAATACTGCCAATTATCAAATATTTACCTCGTGTCTATTGCAACTCACAAAAAACCAGCTACAATTCATTTTTCACTGACCCATATGTATTCAGTTTATATAGCATGCAACAAGTGTTGTATTTATCTATTTTAGTTTTAGCTAAGTCATAAACACATGAAATAGCTAAAAGGGAGCAATGAAAGAGAGATAAAGTTATTTTCAGCACGAATACTAGCTGTTGAATAGAACACCTGAATTAATACTGAACTTATCCATAAAACTTCCAGAATTCCAGAAGGGTGGCACAGTGGCTCTGTGGTTAGCACTGTTGCCTCACAGCACCAGGCAGGTTCGATTCCATCCTTGGGTGACTGTCTGTGTGGAGTTTGTACAGTCTCCCTGTGTCTGTGTGGGTTTCCACCAGGTGCTCCGGTTTCCACCCACAGTCCAAAGATGTCCAGGTTAGGTGAATTAGCCATGCTAAACTGCCGATAGTGTTCAGAGATGTGTAGGTTAGATGTGTTAAGCATGGGAAGTGCAGGGTTACAGGGATAGAGTAGGGGGATGGGGTTGGGGATGGGTCTGGGTCTGGGTGGGATGCTCTTTGGAGGATTGGTGTGGACTTGTTGGGCCGAATGGCCTGTTTCCACACTGTAGGGATTCTGTGAATTGTTGAAGTAATCTGCCAACAAGCCAATGCTCTCTCTGAATTGAGAAGGCATAGTCAAAGGCTAGGCACAGTATTGCATTACAGAACCACATGCTTCTGCCTCAAGTTCAGAGGAATATTCCAGATCTGTAGTTAAAGTTTAATTAACTGTTAAGATGTCCAACCTTAAAAAAAACTTTGACTTGGTGTCTGCCACTTCTGTGCAGCCAGTAAAGTTAATCAAATTGGAAAATTATCAATAAATATCTGAAGGAATTTAATAAAAAGCAAAAAAACTGAGGATACTGTAAATCAGGAACAAAAACAGAAGTTGCTAGAGAAGCTCAGCAGGTCTGGCAGCATCTGTGAAGACAAAATCAGAGTTAACGTTTTGTTCTGAGGAAGGGTCACCTGAACCAAAATTTTAACTTTGATTTTCTCTTCACAGATGTTGCCAGACCTGCTGAGCTTCTCCAGCAACTTATGTGGTTGTTGGAGGAATTTAATGTTAGCTTCATTGTGGTGGCTTTTCCTAAAAAAAACAACAAAAAACCTGGAATGATTTTCTTACCAGTTAGCTCCTGCTATCAGGACTAAACTCATGCCAGCAGACATTGGACCTTGGATGGCGGTTTACTGACAACAGTTAACAAAGAGGCAAACATCCTGACTAGTATCTAATTGAGTACAGTAACCTACTTACCAGAACCACCAGCAATGGTAAATGCAGAGTTATGGGGATAGGATGGGGTCTGGATCTGGGTGGGATGCTCTCAGAGCACTGTCTCTGACCTGATGGGCCAAATGGCCTCTTTCCACTTGTAGGGATTCTATGAGTCAGTGGGTTGTAACTTCCAGCACTGCCATACCCATTATGATGTGCATCTTATTCAGTGGAAACTCCTTTGTAGGCCATCGATGGAAACAGGAAAGAACCAACATCTCAGACGTCTTTCAGAGGCCATCAGGCTTCCTAGCACCTGACACAGGCAAATGTGACAGGGGGTAGGAAATGACCCCTAATAGGGCATTTAATTGGCTTAATGCTGCACTACTGTGGACCCCTAGCAGTAATATGCCATGGCAGTGAGAGTTTGGGCTTAGCTTCTGATAATATATGCAATGACTTTACCGGCCTGTCACCTTCCAGCCTGTCCCCAGCATGCTGGTAAAATCCTGTCCTTTACTATATTTTACAGTATATGTAAGTGACCAATTAAACTACACAGGGAACTGAATTTGATAACAGAAGATCTGTTTAATATTTGTAATTTCTGAGCGGTGGATTTTTAGTTTTTAAAGTGATAAATATTCACAGTTGGTCAGAGAATCGCAGTGTTATAGTTTTTCTCAACCTTAGAGAAACAGATATCTTCCTCTGGTGATTGTACAATACAAACCTGGAAAACTTTCTAGATTTTTAAAAATTCTTGTTCTGTAGATAAGTGATAAATGCCTGTTACATGGTGGTTTTTAAAACAGAGGGTTTTGTACATTTTCTTTCTGAGGATCTATGAGCAAGTCCAGACTCTCGAAGAGAGAGGAAGCCTATATTTTGTGAAATGGTGCCACATTCTTCTCAGAGTAGCACATCAAAACTGAGCAGATGCTTTAGGAAAAACTAAGCCCTTTGATAAGATTAATGAATGATAAATGGAATGAGTATAGGCGTGAGATTTGGCTATGTGGCATTCACTCCTTGACAGATCTAGTGTAGCAAACATGCTTCCCTGCCCCCATCCTCTTTGAGCAGCTGCAACAGAACAGAGCTTGCACTGTTGCTCATTCAGACCTCCTTCACAAACTGCTTCGATGATTTTGGCCACATATCTCTCTAACTATGCGGTAGAAAATACTTATAGATGAAAGTCTCGCATCCAATACATGTCTGTTACATCTCCAAATATCCCATGACAAGATGTCACAATCCTGCACCACACTGTCATAAAATCACACTTCAGTGTCACACCATCCCATTGAAAAGTGTCATATAATTTCACTGTGTAACATGCTTGGAAGTGTGGACTAAATTCATGCAATCCTATTTTTTAGGCACGTGATAACAGTCCCTGTACTTCAGTGGCTGAGGCATGAGACTTTCTTGGTATTGGGTCGTGGACCACATCTCCATCAAATAGACACATTGTGAATAGTAAGAAACAACTTTCCTGCATTGTATTTGAATATCAGGTTAATACATGCCAGCAGACATGCACATATAAGGAAGGAAGCAGAGGGATGAATCAGGGCATAGTGCTGGCTGAGGGATTAACACCAATTGATCAGTTGTATTGGTAGCTCAAGACATGGGGTGGGAAAAGAATCACTTGCTGGTGGGTGGGTAACATTAGTCAGCTGGAAGTAATTTTTGGTAGCTGGAAAGGCAGTCAACTGAGTTATTTTAACATTCCTCCTCCTCACTTACAGACAAATAAAAACTGATGTTGCTTGTTGTAGCTTAATGAGTAACCCCTCTAAAGGACTGCATCAATGGCAGCTTATGCCTGTGGTAAATCTAATAACAAGTGTGAGCCAGCAATTTTGGGCTGGAATGCAAATAAAAATAATTATTGTGGTACATAAGATTTATTTTGTACATTGTCTAATGATTATTTTGAAAGGATTGAGGTTGTCTTCCCTTCCAATGGAAATTATGAAGGAAATCTTAAACTGTCAAATATTCTCATGCAAGGTGATACAACAGAAGCACAGCAAATAAAAAGTTCCTGATGCTGTGGAGTCTTAGCCAATAGTACCTGGTTTAACATTATGCAAACTGCTCGAGTACCTATTATATTGATTCTAAGTACCTAGAAGACAAATATTCCTGGATTTTGCTTTCTTATTCTGTCCTCTTCAACTGCCTGATCCAGATAGCAGATTCACTTAAAGCTACAAACTGTCCTTTTGCTGGATCATCCACAACCTTCTTATCAGAATAGCACCCTGTCATTAAGATTAATTCACAACATCAGAAAAAGTTACTATGGGTGGAACCTTATAGGGATATCAGTGACGTGGGCTATGGTGGGATTTATAGCAGAATTGGGCAAGAAGTCCGTCAAGGCCTGTGATGACGTGAGAGCTTCTTGTTCCATCTTTTATGCTTTTGCTGAGCAATGTGGTGAGTTCCTTGCCAGGCAACAGTGAGTTGCCAATTAAAAGAGATTATTGCTTGTTAAATGCCTGGTCAATAGCTCAACTTGCCTATTTAATATTCAACTACAAACTAGTCAAACGTGCCAAATAAGTCTGATGTTGAGAAAACTTAACATAGAGATCAGAATACCTAGTGAATTCAGGTTACCGCTTGCTCTGAAGGACCACCATGTTAGACCCTGGGCGCCAACATCTTAGGGTATGCTCCATGGGCACTGGTCATATACTTCCCTGCCCAGCGACATTGACATCTGGCATGTGCCAGGCTCCAAGAGCCCTCATGATATATCACTGATTTACTTACGTGACATTTCTGCACTTCAGTGATACACCAGTAACTATTATAATGCTACAGCTGTCTCAGAGACTCAAACCTGGTTCATAGAATAAAATCATAGAATCCCTACGGTGTGGAAGCAGGCCATTCGGCCCGTTGAGTCCACACTGACCCTCCGAAGAACATCCCACTCAGACCCACCCTATTCTCATAACCATGCATTTCCCATGACTAGTCCACCTGGCCTGCACACTCTTGGACACTTTGGGCAATTTAGTATGGCCAATCTACCTAACCTGCACATTTTTGGACTGTGGGGGGAAACTGGATCATTCGGAGGAAATCCATGCAGACCCGGAAAGAACGTGCAAACTCCACAGAGACTGTCATCGGATGCTGGAATCGAGCATGGGTCCCTGGCGCTGTGGGACAGTAGTGCTAACCACTGAGTCACCTGCTCACTAACAATTAATACTTCGTGAACTGGATCAGGCTGTATCTCTGGCTCTTGTTTGCTGTCATAGCGTTCGCAATATCTGGATGTTCGCAGCATTCCACGCCATGTCTTTTCCCCTTAGCTAATGATATCAGGCTCATAGTAGTTCTGTCTTGCCTTGCTATTTAGTGCAAACACAAAAGCAGTTAGTTTCCCATGGTTTTTAGCAGGCCTCAGTTTTAGGGGATAGCCTTTGCTGAGGGGGTCTTGGCACAGTAAATCAAGAGCAGCCTCTGGCACCAGTCCAGGGGCTTGGTCTTGGTCAGGCAGCAACTCCGGGTAGTTAGAATCAGAATGCTGTCTAGATAAGGGAAGAAGAGCCAAATGTGGGGCAGTCCACCACCCGTCTTTCGGTGCAATTGGGGTCTACTTTCTCCAGGAATGAGACAGAGTTAAGTATTAAGAGAGATGAAAGTAGGTGGTAGAGCTGTTTCTCTTGGTTGCAGTTGGAAGATATCTCATGTGAATGAGTAGACAATGTAAAAGGCACGTAGAGTTAGGGAATTTGGACAAGTGAGAGCAAGTGAGGGATAATGTTGCAGGCAATAGTGAGAGTAGTACAGCATGAGCTTTGGTGGGAGGTGGGTACACTAACAGAGAGACAGTGACTGTGAAGTATCAGAGAAGATGGCAGTACTTGGACTGGTGGAGTGGAGAAGGTCATTGCCGTTCTTCCTATAGTGCTGGGTATCCCTTCAGGTGGCTCAAACCACTCTGAAGAGGGTGGCTATCTTGGACCAGGCTGGCATGGCCTGATGTTGTGGCCTCCACTGCTGGTTCTGGGAAAGGAGGAAGCCCTGCCTCAGCACCATCCCATCCAGGAAGACCTACAGGTCCTTTCCCGCAAATGGAGGTGATGATATCCCCGTCTGCCATGTCCAAGGCAAATGTCAGGAACTGTGCAAAGCAGCTGTCAATTGGCCGTGCTTGTCCAGCTGTACAACAGCCTTTTAAAGGTGATGCTCGTAAATTCTGGAATATCTGCTGAGTGGTGCATTGTACGAGGAACAGCATATGATAAGATGGGGCCAAAACTGGATGTGATGGATCGCATAGTGGTGGGATAATGAAACATGTCTGATAAGATACAGCAAAACATTTCATTAGGTCTTATGGAGGATATCCCTCCAAAAAAACACCACACAACTTGGAAATAGGCAAAAAATTTAAAATTTAGCCCTGTGTCTTAAAGTGAGCAAATCATGACCTAATCTTGTCAATATATGCTCTAAAAGTATAAGATTAAATTAGATGATAGTAAATATTGTGGTCTTCCATGTACAGACGGATTATCTTGCATACAACCTAAGGTCAGCGAGGTTTGGGTATCCTTGTACCGCAGTTGCTTAAAGTAATGATGTAGGTTCAGTAAGCAATGAAGAAGGCAAATGATATGTTGGCCTTCCTGGTGAGAAGATTTGAGGATAGGTGCAGGGATGACTTGATTCAATTGTACGGGATCTTGGTGAAACCAGATCTGGAGTATTATGTTTCAGAGATAGTAGGAACTGCAGATGTTGGAGAATCTGAGGTAACAAGGTGTAGAGCTGGATGAACACAGCAGGCCAAGCAGCATCAGAGGAGCAGGAAGGCTAACGTTTTGGGCCTAGACCCTTCTTCAGAAAATTTTCTGCTGCTTGGCCTGCTGTGTTCATCCAGCTCTATACCTTGTTATCTCTGGAGTATTATGTGCAGTTTCTTCTCCTTATCTGAGGAAAGATGTTCTGGCTATGGCGGGAATGTGATGAGGGTTTTCCAGATTGATTCCTGGGATGACAGGACTGATATATGAAGAGAGATCAGATCGGTTAGGAATATAATCACTGGGGTTTAGAAGAATAAAGAGGAATCTCATAGAAGCTTATAAAATTCTAACAGGACTAGACAGGCTAAATGCAAGAACGATGCTCCTGATGACCAGGGAGTCCAGAACCATGGTTCGTCGTCTAAGGATATGGGCTAGGCCATTTAGGACTGAGATGAGGAGAAATTTCTTCACCCATATGGTGTGTTGAGCCTGTGGAAATCTGTCACAGAAAGCAATTGGGTAAAACCATTGGATGTTTTCAAGGAGATGGATATAGTTCTTTGGAGTAAAAGGATCAGGGTATTGAGTTGATGTTCAGCCATGATCATATTGAATGGCTGAGCAGGCTCAAAGGCCTGAGATACCTATTCTTCCTCAATTTCTGTTTCCACGTCAGCTTAATATCCAAATTTCACAAACTCTAAGCAAACATTTAATGTGGACATCAATTGGAGTGTGACCAATATACCTCAGAATCTATGGATTAGTGAGAGTAAAAATTAGCCATATAAGTGATTCCTGCTGTGAGGTATATTTGTTAATTTATGGAGTGAAGACTCAACTGTGATTGTCCTTCATGATGAAATGGCTTGAAACATGTAAGCCTGAAAACAAAGAAAGGCAATGTTTGCTTTATTGTGTTACACTGATATGGATAGTACTAACTAAACCAGATATGATCTGCTGAAACAGACATTGTTCTGATAATGAAAACTTTCAAATGGAAATAATCTAAAGATGCTTGACTCCATGTCTTGAAGGCTTCAAGTGCTGGAACTGTAACTGTTTTCTTTGACAGTTTGCTCCATTGTGGATTGTCCTTTGGTAATATTGTTGATTTAACAGGCTTGGAAGGGTCCTGACCCGAAACGTCAGCTCTCCTGCTCCTCTGATGCTGCCTGACCTGCTGTGTTCATCCAGCTCCACACTGTGTTATCTTAGAAATGAATGATTGCTGTGTGTTTCATCATTGCTGGAGGGCACCAGGTACTTGCTTCAGTTAATTCCTACAAGTTTGTTCCATATTATATAAAATACAGTTTATATACTTTTTTCCTTTTTGTTGTAGTGATTCCCATTCTAAATCTTTGATTATGGATGTGATGTTGGAGTATTTTCCATACCAATTTTTGCTGAATCACGTGGCATGTCTTTGGATCATTTCAGTCTTTTTTGTGCATCTTACCATGTAAGGGTCTGACCTACTTCAGCGCTGGACAAACAAATGTTTGGTATCTATAATTCTAATATTTTTGTTGCAATACAAAAGAATCTTCCATAGCAATCCAAGAACATGGTTTGCTTCGGATGTCATCTGCTGAATGTGAAATTCCCCCAACGATTTGTTTTTCCAAGATGAATCCCAATGTGTGGTTGTGTATCTGCTCATTGGAAAATTTCATTACAAAATTTAAAACAATAAGTTGGTGAATTCAGTTGTGCTTAGTCTGAATGTTTTGATGGCCATGGAATATTCTCCGGAAAGACAGTGGCTTTGTGACAAGAGAGAGAACAATGGAGAAAATCAGGAAAACATTCTGACATTTCTACTCATGGGCTGTGAATGGGCAGAAAATTTATCCATTCTGAAACAATCACATCTGCTGAAAACGCTACCAGATGTGTTACTTTGATTTGTGCTGTACTCATAATGTCACCAATGTTATGCATGTTGTGTCTACAAGCTGGCCTCTGACCACCATCTATCATAAACAAGCTGTCAACCTTAATTGGGATATCCTGTAGTAATTCTTGTCAATAAAATCAAAAGCATTTTGCATTGTTATTCTGCATACTTGGCAATAGTGTTATGCATTTTTGATTTTTACAAACTCGAATACATTGAGTTTGATTTTTACAAACGCAAATACATCGAAGGTAATTGAAAATATACTGTTTTTTATCCTCCATTTTATTTCCCTTCCATCGTCTCTTTAATGTCCATGAATCATGCTGAGGGGTGGTTCTAGTAGGCGCTAACGTTTATGACCAGGTTTTCAGGTTAAGCTTGAATAACAGGTGTTAGTGAGCTATCTGACTCCATGCAGCCCAATGTTATCCTCAGGAGACATTGACAAATATACACTTCCTAGCAGGGGTCACTGTGCAGCGATCAGCAACAGGAACCCTGGCAAATTATTTTTTCCTCTCTTGGTTGGAGAAATTTAGAACAATTGTAATCCCCTTACTGCTGCTCTGTCAGAGGGCAGCTAACTCAGCACAACCTGTGGAACAAACTCAGACCTTTCTCTGTTAATGTGCTTAGTCTTGTGGTTGAAGTTTAGTCACGCAATTTTTCCAATGCAGAATTCCCTACTCCTTTACAAAGAGGTGTTTGGAATCTTTTAAATCCACTTCAGCAGTCAGACAGGTTTAATCTTTTATTCCAAAATTTTAATCACAAAAAGTTAGCAAATGATTAGGAATACAAATGGAACCTTGTCTTTTATTGCAAGGGAAATTGATTATAAAAGTAAGGATGTTTTGCTGCAGTTGTATAGAACACTGGTTAGGCCACAGCTGGGGTACCATGTACAATTTGGTCTCCATGTTTAAGACATAAATGCATGAGAAGCAGTTCAGTGATGGTTCACTCAACTGGTACCTGGATTTGGCTAGTATGAGGAAAGTTTAAGCAGGCTGGGTCTGTATCCACTGTAGTTCTTATTGAAACATTCAAGATCTGAGGAGACTTGATAGGATGGATGCTGAAAGGGTGTTTCCCTTTTTGGGAGAGATTAGCACTAGACACAGCATAAAAATAAGGGGTCTCCCATTTAAAAGAGAGATTAGGAGAAGTTTTTCTCTGAAGATTGTAAGTCTTTGAAGATTGCAATGGAAGTTGTGTCTTCTTGACTAATAAGACAGTTGACCATTATTAGAGGTAGTCCAGAAAGTGGATTTGAGACCACAGTCAGATAAACCATAACCTTATTAAATGGCAGAGCAGGCTACTCCTGCTCCTAATTTGTATATTCATATCCTTAGCCTTTCACTGAAGTGTCTTCCTAGATTTGCTGGGTGGTCAATTCAAGTATTAAGCATCTCACACTCGATCCTTAGCCTATCTTGAACATGCACGCACACACATGCAATTACTTCCCAGAATAAGTTACTGCAAGAGTGTTAGGAGTTAGAATCCTGCTTGTTTATTCCCTCCTCCTTTGTCAAGAGCATTGAAATTAGGTTGTTGACTTGCTCGCTGAGCTGGCTTGTTCTTATTTAGACATTTCGTCACCTAGCATGGTGATGAAATGTCTGAACGAGAACAAGCCAGCTCGGTGAGCAAGTTAACAACCTCACCCACAACCCAAGCCAAAACTTTAAGCATTGAAATTAATTGTAGACCCCCTCTCATCCTTCCCTTTGGATGAAATCAGTTAATTTCGCACAAACTAGGTTCTGACAGAGACTCTCCTGGTCAGTACAGCTTACTTTTCAGCAATTAATTTAAGTAATAATCCTTTTAGATAATTCCATGTGCTCTTCTACAAATGTAGAAGATTCTTTAACTTATCATAAAGTACCTTCTCGAAAACAGGTGCAGCTGTAGACTCTACTTCTGGGCTAGAAATCTGTTCAAGTTCCACCTGTTCCAGTGGTATGGAAGCCCCAGGTCATCACTGCAAGAGTTCCTCAAGCCCAATGTCCTCAGCCAAACAATCGTCATCAGCTTCATCAGTGACCTTCCCTCCATAGAAGATGAGAAGTGGAAATGTCTGCTGATGACGAATGTTCAATACCATTCACAACTCCATGGATTAATGGAAGCAGTCCATGCCCCCACAAGCCAGAACTGGGCAGCACTCCTACTTAGGCTAATAAGTGGCAAGTAACATTTGTGTGCAGAATTGCTAGGCAGTGACCATTGATAAAATGAGAGCACCTTTTCTCCTGATTCCTGGCCAGTAAATAACTTCAGCATTGCTCTCCCAGCGTCACTGCAGATTTAGCAAAAAAACATGGATTTGATGGGCTGAATTGTCTCCTTCCATCTCATTGTTATTTTATAACTTGCAATCTAAATCTAAAGGCCAAAGATGGATGAAAGAAGCTTCTTTTCCAGCAGTGAGTTTGCTGACATCAAAATGATTGGAGGGTGCAGGGGTAAGATTCAAACCCCACTGATCTGCTGGGCCTGATAGGAAAACATCTCTAGAATTTTCATAATTATTTTTGGAGGGAAGCATTAATCTTGTATCAACACAAGACATAGGATGTAAACAACCGAATAATAGGTGTAAATTACATGGAAACTATAGCCAATAAAGCTGAATAATCAGCTAAATTGACATGATATTTTTAGTGGTAGTTATGGAATTGCCACTCTTCAGTCTCCAGTCTCCAGCATTAAAACTCTTATCAACATTTGGTTTAAGTATAAAGAGGTTGAAGCTTAAGAGCTAAAGGGAGCATGTTTGTGTATTCGTTTTTGATTGGTCTGAATTAGTATCTACTTTTTAGGTAGTCATGCAAATTAGTCCGAATGAGTTCTTTTGTTCTCTTTGAATAGATATGAACTTCACCCTGCTGCCTAATGTTTTTCATGCTTTGAAATGTTGAATCCTTAAAGGGAATGTTAAAGAATCTCATCACTATGCATATTTCATTTTAGAGAGGAGCAGTTCTGGGTCTGGATTTAGTTTGGCTATGAGTACTGCCTGTCGTCCGATCCCACAGATCCCTTTACATCTGTTTGCAATAGCTCTGCTAAAAAATTGACAGCCATTGAGGTTGGTTGGCTCGCCGAGCTGGTTTGTTGTTCCACAGACGTTTCGTTACCGCGCTTGGTAACATCCTCAGTGCAGCCTCTGATGAAGCGTCGGTGTGTTTTCCCGCCTGGCTTTTAAACTCTGGGGTCCGTTGCGATGGATTGCCTCACTTCCGGGTTTCCTCCATAGTGGAATGTATATGGGGTCGAGTTCAATGTGTTTATTAATAGCCTGCTTCATGGAGTGCCATGCTTCCAGGAATTCTCGTGCTTGTCTCTGCCTAGCCTGTCCCAGGATCTTGGTGTTGTCCCAGTCGAAGTCATGGTTCTCCTTGTCCATGTGGATTGAGATGAGTGAGTATTGGTCGTGTCTTTTTGTAGCCAGTTGGTGTTCATGTACTCTTGTTGTTAGTTTCCTTCCTGTTTGTCTGATGTAGTGTTTCTCGCAGTCTCTGCAGGGGACTCATAGATGACACTGGTCCTGTCCATGGCGGGGAGTGGGTCTTTAGTTCAGGTGAGCACTTGTCGTAGGGTTGATGTGGGTTTGTGTGCCACTCTGATGCCCAGCGGTCATAGAAGTCTTGTGGTGAGTTCTGACGTGTTCCTGATGTAGGGTAGTGTGATGAGTGTGTCGGGGCGTGTAGAATCTTTCTGATGCTGTTCCTGTAGGCATCTCCTGACCCAGTTCTTTGGATATCCATTATCCTTGAACACTTGGAAGAGGTATTCCTCCTCCTCTTGGCGTAGTTCCATGTTGCTGCAATGTGTT
>NC_063355.1:33794793-33811765 GCF_021869965.1 Rhincodon typus
ATGCTGCTTGGCCTGCTGTGTTCATCCAGCCCTGCACCTTGTTGTCTTGGATTCTCCAGCATCTGCAGTTCCTACTATCTCCACCGATCTGTGTGTCGCCTGCAAGCTTACTAACACACCCATCTACATTTTCATCCAAGTCATTTATATATATCACAAACAGCAGAGGTCCCAGTACAGACGCCTGCGGCACATCACTAGTCACGGACCTCTAGCCTAAAGAACACCCTTCCACCACTATCCTCTGCCTTCTGTGGGCAAGCCAATTCTGAATCCAAGCAGCCAAGTCACTGTGGATCCCATGCATCTTAATCTTCTGGATGAGCCTACCATGAGGTACCTTGTCGAAAGTCTTACTAAAATCTATGTAGACACCATCCACTGCTCTACCCTCATCGCTCACCTTCGTCACCTCCATGAAAAATTCAGTCAATCTAGTAAGACATGACCGCCCCACACAAATTCATGCTGTCCCTAATTAGGCCATGCTTTTCAAAATGCTCATAAATCCTATCCCTAAGAATTCTCTCCAGTAGCGTCCCAACCACCGATGTGAGATTCATTGGTCTACAGTTTCCTGGATTATCTCTATTTCCCTTCTTGAACAAAGGAACACATTAGGTACTCTCCAGTGGCTAGCGAGTATACAAAGATCTTGGTAAAGGCCCAGCAATTTCCTCTCGTCTCTCTCAATAACCTGGGGCAGATACCATTGGGGGGGCCCTGGGGACTTATCCACCTTAATGCTCTTCATGAGACCCAATACCACTTCTTTCTTTATCTCAAAATATCCTAGCATATTAGCATGCTCCATACTAATCTCACCATCCTCCATTTCCTTATCCTGGGTGAATACTGATGCAAAGTACTCATTTAGGATCTTGCCCACATCCTGTGCCTCCAAGCACAAGTTCCCTCCTTTATCCTTGAGTGGTCCTACCTTCTCCCTAGTTATCCTCTAAGTTTTAATGTATGTTTAGAATGCCTTAGGATTCTCTTTAACCCTACTTCCCAAGGTCATTTCATGATCCCTTCTTGCTTTCCTAATTCCTTGTTTGAGTTCTTTCCTGCTTTCTTATATTCCTCATGGGCCCTGTCCAATTTTAGCTTCCTAAACCTTTACATATGATTCTTTTTCTCCTTTTGACTAAATTTCCAACCTCCCTCGTTGTTCATTACCTTACCATCTTTATCCTTCCTCCTTACTAGAACATGCTGGTCCCAAACTCTGATCAGTAGGTCTTTAAACAACACCCACATGTGAAATGTGGACTTGCCTGATAACAGCTCCTCCCAATTAACACTCGCTAGCTCTGCCTAATACTGATGTAATTTGCCCTCTCCAATTTAGTACCTTGCCACAAGCTCCTGACTTATCCTTATTCATAGCTATCTTAAAACTTAAGAAGTTGTGATCACTGTTTCCAAAATGCTCTCCCACTGAAAGGTCAGTCATCTGGCCAGGCTCATTAGCCAATACAAGGTCCAGCACGGCCCTCCCCTAGTTTGACTATCCACATACTGTTTCAAGAAACCCTCCTGGATGCACTTAACAATTTCTTCCCTGTATAAGCCCCTTGCTCTAAGGGAGTCCCAGTCAATATTGGGCAAGTTAAAGCCACTCACAATGACAACTGTTTTTATTGCACCTTTCCAAAATCTACCCACATATTTGTTCCTCAATGTTTCAGTGGCTGTTGGGAGGGTCTATAATCCTGTCCGTGATTGCACCCATCTTACTTTTGAGCTCTACCCATATTGCCTCAGTGGATGAATCTTCCAGTATGTCCTCTCTGAGTGCAGATGTGACATTCTCCCTGATTAGTAATGCAACTCCTCCACCTCTTTTACCTTCCTCCCTATCTCTTTTACCTTCCCCTCTATCTCTTCTAAAACAACAAAACCCTGGGAAGTTGAGCGTCCAGTCCTGTTCCTCTCTCAACCAAGTCCCTGTAATGGACACAACATCATAGTCCCATATATAGATCCAAGCTCTAATCTCATCTGCCTTACCTATAATACTCTTGCTTTGAAATAAACACACTTCAGCCAATTAGTTCCATTGTGTTCATTTATCTGTCTCTGCCTGTCCTTCCTTTCTGACTTACTGGTCCTAACATCTACCTTCCCCTTAATCCCTCCATTTGCTGACCAGCTGCTCTGGTTTCCAGCCCCCTGCCACTTTAGTTTAAACACTCCTGCATAGCACTATTGAAGCTCCCTGCAAGGATATTGGTTCCCCTCCAGTTTAGGTGCAACCCGTCCCTCTTGTACAGGTCGCCCCTGCCCCAGGAGAGGTCCCAATGATCCAAGAACCTGAAACCCTGCCCACTGCACCAACTACTTAGCCATGCATTCATCTGACCTATCTTTCTATTCCTTGCCTCACTAGCACATGGCACTGGTAATAACCCAGAGATTACTAGCCTCAAGGTCCTACTTTTCAGCCTCTTTCCTAACTTCCTGTGCTCACTCCACTGGACCTCATCCCTCTTTCTACCTATGCCGTAAAGGTAAGGTAAAAGTCACCACAGTCTTACTGGACCTTAGAGTCATTGGAGAGAGACAAGGGTGGTGGTGGTTCAACCTGGGGAGTGCTACACTTCAGGATGAGAAGGAGAATCCTTCATGGTAACCTCAGCTGGTGTGGGAATTGAACCATGCTGTTACTCTACATCACAAGCCAGCTGTCCAAACAACTGAGCTAAACCAACTGCTGGTGTAGGTTAGGGTGCCACCATTAAAAATGGCCTCCCTGATTCACCTACACATCTGCAGATGTACTCATGTCATAATGCTGTTAGTGCAAGAAAAATCATTCTTTTTTAGCAAAATTCTGAGCAGGTCACTTAATTGATTTGTCCGACTGAACATACGAAGTTAATTAAACTAAAAAGGGTTGAACAGGTTTGAGATACAGAGTAATGCTAACAGCATGTGTTCAATTCCCACATCAGCTGAGGTCTCTTCTTCTCACCTCTCCTCTTGCCCACCCTAGGGTTAAACCACCACCAGTCATTTCTCTCTAATGAGACAGCAGCCTTAAGGTCCAGTAAGACTATGAGAATCTTACCTTAATTCAACCAAAAGTAGACTGAACATGACTAAGGTGATTATACACAATGAACCATAATGCAAACTGAATTAGAGTGATCATTGCAACACCTTGATTAGATTCATATTGTAAAGTCAGTAATAAGCCGAGACAATTCCTTTAAGGACGGTAATGGAAGATTTTGGACAAAGAGCAGAGTGCTCCAATTCTGAGAGGACCAGGAGGGACTTGGCAGTGGATAGGTAAGGATGTGTTTTCAGCAGCTACTGTAGTTCTGCACCATCAGAAGGAAACAGATGGTTAAATTACGTTGGCGTTGCCATTAAACTGTGGAAGTAATTTGAAAACATTATTATTGTTTTCAGGCACTCAGTAAATGTTGCTCCAAACTTTGCACCTGCGGGTGTTCTGCTCCACCTGGTGGTAGCGTTCGCTACAAATGCAGCCAAGTAATAAACGTTGACCAATGTCACCAGAGGATAACTCCCTGCTCAATGAGCTATGAGGTCTTTTGTACCTACTTGAGAGGAGCCTCAATTCAACATTATCTCTGAAACAGTGCACCTCTGACATTATTGAGTTTCCTCATTTCACTGAAGTGTCACCCTGGAATTTGTGCTCATGTCTTTGGCGTGGACTTGAACCTATGCTCTTGAGAGTGCTACCACTAAGCTGCTTTTGATGCATAATCAGTGAACTGTGTGGAGGTACTTAGCTGATTTCAAAGAACCCCAAACCACCTCCTTGCAACAAAATTGCTTCTCTGCAGGTCATTAGTCTGTGGAATTCCCTTGCCAATGAGTAGTGCAGGCTGGACCATTGGATATTTTGCAGTTTGAGTTAGATTGCTGATTGACAACGGAGTCAAAGAATATATGGCATCAACAGGAAAATAACGTCAAGGCTTAAGTCGGATCAGGCACAATATTATCAAATGGTAGCGTAGGCTCGAGGAGTCTACCCTTGGTCCTAATTTATTTCTTCATAAGAAAAGGCTGTTGGTAGGATTGTTAGTCTTGGAGGAGGGATTTTGTGACAGTCCCATGGCTAAAATGAAGGAAGGCCAGGGTGGAGAGGTAGTTTGAGATGTCGTGTCTGGGGCGTCAGAGGTTTCTTGGTGAGGTCCAGTGGAAGATTCTTTTTCTGTTTAAGCTTATCATAATGGGCTTTGGCTTCCGGTCAGCTTTATGGGTTGCAGTGGGATTCCTACTCACAGTAGGTTAAAGTTCCTTTGGGACATATGGGATAAATGTCACTTGACTCTAATTGCAATTCTTAACAAGGTTCCCAGCAGAGCAAAATTAAATAAGTAATCATCGGGGATAGGGCAGCTAAGTGGAACTGCTCAGTTTTAACCCCTTTCAGCTTCTTTCCAGATAAATAAGGAGAGGTAATGTACCCCCTTCACAGTCTGCTAATAATTGTATAATGGCTATTTGGGGTGGAAAACGTAACGTACTGAAAATATGACACATTGCCCTCCCACAAACCCCCTCATGTGTATCTTCCTGGAGCATTTTGTTAACACTATATAGCTCTTCTAAAGTTGAGATTTCCTTCAATTCATTCCTGTCACAGCATATCCTACTGGGTCTGTTTACTTTGCAGATTTGCATCCACACCCTCGTTCTCACCACTGTAGATGGTAATTTTTTAATAACTCAGCTGCAGTGGGAACTAGTGTCTTGCCAAATTCAATTATCATACTCCTCATAAGCTGCATTTTTATACCAGCTATTAAATTTCTCTGAAATGGGACAATTATTTTCCTTGATAAACCTGGGAATCCCTTCCCTGTCATTCACTGATATGAGTTTGCCTCAACTTGTGCTGCAATACTATTACTGCAAGGATGAGAAAGAAACTGATGGCTTTCTATTTACTTCCATCAAGAGTCTGTGTGCAAATGTCATCTATGTTTCCACTCCATACCTTTTCACCACATAACAAATGAAGTCAGGGAATCAGTAGTACAAACCCCCACGTCGTCAACTCCATGATATTAAAATTTACTCAAACGTGCTCTCCCATCTTATATAGATTATTTACTTTCTAATAGTGTTGTCTTCTTAAAATCACTGTATTTTGCTAAAGTATCATTACAGAGCTGTCAAGAGCCTACGCTGTCCCAGTCCAAAAAGCCAATTTTCATGTTTTGGCCTAGTCAATGAGTAATGACAGGAAGATATTCAACAGCAGGAATTCTGGATTAATCTCAATCCTGTCTTTACCAGATTATAGAAGGATCAGAAACATTGGCTATCCTCACTACTGGCCAAAGATGCAGACGCCAAATGAAATAACAGCTTGCAAAACATCCCAATGCACTTTACAGGAATATTATGAAAAAAAACACTGAGCCACATAAAGAAATAGTAGGTGACCAAAGCTAATTTAAAAAGGTGGATTTTAATTAATGTTAATGTAATTGCAGTAGCTATATTATCGTTGCAGCTTGAGATAGACCAATGTCGGGGAATCCATATCGTATATTCTTAAAGTAATGTATATTACCTAAACGTATAGGATGTCAGAAGCTCTAGTGTTTGCAAAACACATGATTTTCTTAACAGTGGAAGAAATATTGGCATTGTGAGGATCTTGTACGGCTGTCTCATACTGTCTCATTGTTGTACTGTGACATCAAGTTCAAAAAGATTCATAAACAGGAAATATTCAAACTATTTTAGTTTAGTGTAATTCATTCAGTTTACAATTCCCACTCCTTTCACCAGATGTACTATCCTCCTCCCAGATGTGATCTTCTACTCCCTGTTGAGCAGATTGGCAGGCTTCTGAGATTACCCCATCTTCAGGAAGGAACAATGTCTACATATTAACATAGGAGCTGAAGACTGAGAGAGGTACAGAATGTACCAAGAACTTTAATGCTGACGATGAATCACAGACAGCCAAAAACTACAAAGCATGCTTTCAGCAATTGGGAATACCCAGGGAGAACAATTGGTTTTACACTTCATGCATAGTCAACATATGTCCTGTGCCAAATGTGTGTAACACTAACATGGACCCACTGAGTCCCATTATTCATCAGATATTTTTACAACATTCCCAGAAAGGGTGCAGCTTCGCAAATCATGTGAAGTGTCTGAACATTACAGAAACGTTTTAACCAAATTTTCAGTAAATTATCCTTCATTCTCAGGAAATACTAATTGGTATAGTGATTGGCAAATTTCTTTTTAGATTTGGGTTTGAATTCACACCAGAATGATAGGTGTATTTGATAACTGAACACGTTAAATGTAAATGATTTTGAGCAGTTTCATATAATTAGTGAAGCATAAAACTGTCCTCATTGTGGTGCTGTGGAGGCCATAGGTCAGGTATAAATTGGTTGTGGGGGGATTGCACAACCTTTTTGTTATCTTTTGTTTTGTTTTTGGTTGCACTTCAGCCAATGCTTCTGATCTTTGGGCATCTGGTGTGAGGGATTGAGGGCAAGCCAGCGGACATTCTTGTGTCTCTGCTTCTGGACCTGGCCAAGTTGGCTATTAACAGGTCCAGGCAATGAGCTGTGTAGGGGGTCATATCTGCTTATTGTCTGCTCCTCTTCTGTGGCTACTTTCATGCCTGGCTGTCCTTGGAGAGGAAGCACATGGTGTCCAATAATGCTCAATGTCTTTAGGGAGAGGAGTGCACTGCAGGGGCTAAAGTGCTTTTCTCCCCTTCCAAGACTGAAATATCGTCTGAAACTAGCAAAATGTTAAAAATTATTTACAGCCAACACTACCAGGCCATCATGTACCCCTAGGGGAGAGGGTGAACAGCCAGTAATCATAATCCTCATTTTGTTTCAGCCCCTACCCCCTCTCTCCACCTCACCCTCACCTTTGATGGTTTGCATTCCCCTTAATTGGCTTTTTACATAAATTATGCAGTTGGAAACATGGGTGATTTACTGGTGGTGGTTAAGACATGGAAAATAGACCACAGGTGATGGGGAGAAAAAGATATTCAGTTGTGTGTACTGCACAGACAATCAATCTATGCACGGTGGCTCAGTGGTTAGCACTGCTGCCTCACAGTGCCAGGGACCTGGGTTCGATTCCACCCTTGGGTGACTGTCTGTGTGGAGTTTGCATGTTCTCCCCGTGTCTGCATGGGTTCCCTCCAGGTGCTCTGGTTTCCTCCCACAGTCCAAAGATGTGCAGGCTAGGTAGATTGGCCATGCCAAATTGCCTGTGGTGTTCAGCTATGTGTAGATTTAGGTGGGTTATAGGGGGATGGGTCTGGTGGGATGCTCCAATGGTTGGTGTGGACTTGTTGGGCCGAAGGGCCTGTTTCCACACTGTACGGATTACATGATTCTCAGAGTACAACAGGAGATTGATCAGATGGACCAATAGGCCGTGGAGTGGCAGATGGAGTTTAATTTAGATAAATGTGAGGTGTTGCATTTTGATAAGACAAACCAGGGTAGGACTTATACAGTTAACGGTAGGGCCTTGGGGAGTGGTGCCAAACAAACAGACCCAGGGGTGCAGGTGCCTGGAAAGTGGAGTTAGAAGTAGACAGGGTGGTGAAGAAGGCGTTTGGTACACTTGCCTTTATTGGTCAGTGCATTGAGAATAGTAGTTGGGATGTCATGTTGTGGCTGTACAGGACATTGGTTAGGCCACTTTTAAAATACTGCATTAAATTCTGATCCCCCTGCTATAGGAAGCTGTTAAACTTGAAAGGGTTCAGAAAAGATTTACAAGGATGTTGCTGGGTTTGGAGGGTTTGAGCTATAGGGAGAGGTTGAATAGGCTAGGGCTTTTTTCCCTAGAGCATCGGAGGCTGAGGGTTGAGATTATAGAGGTTTATAAAATCATGAGGGGCACAGGTAGGATAAGTAGACAAGGTCCTTTTCCTAGGGTGAGGGAATCCAAAACTAGAGGGCATAGGTTTAAGGTGAGATTAAGGGGAAAGATTTAAAAGGGATCTGATTGGGAACTTTTTCATGCAGAGGGTGGTGCGTGTATGAAATGAGCTGCCAAAGGAAGTGATGGAGGTGGGTACAATTATAACATTTAAAAGGCATCTGGGTGAGTCCATGATTAGGAAGGATTTAGAGGGATTAGGGGCCAAATGCTGACAAATGGGACTAGATCAATTTAGGACATCTAGTTGCCATGGGTGAGTTGGACCAAAGCGTCTGTTTCTGTGTGGTATAACTCTATGACTCTAAATTCTGTCTGACAACAGTCTTTGATTGGTTGAGCTGTAGAGTATTTAAAAAGGCTGTATCACTGCAGTGGACAAAAACTTCCAGATTCTGTAGACAGAAAGCATCCATCACTCATTCACTCTCTGTGACAGAAAAAATGGCAAAACCAAGAAAAGATCCACATCCACCTGACAAGTCAAAGAATGATCGTCACCCTTTGGATGAGTGTGCTAAAAATCACAAAAGATTTTGAGAGACAATTTGAACTACCAATGAAATCTGGACTTCTGATGTTCAAAAATTTATTCGCTCTGTTTATATATTCTTTTGTCATCCGTTGTATATGTGTTAAACTGTTTGTCTCTATTGTGATTATTGTGTGTATTTAGGGGTTTGAATGGATTATGGTTTAAGTTGCATAGTAGTAGTTTAAAATCCTCTCTCCCTGTTTTTGTTAAAACTAAGTGAGTTACATTACATGGTTATATTACTGTACACAAAACCTGGTATGAATTGCTTTTGTCCTGAACAGCAGTCAGTCTTGCAAATGGGTATCTTTTTGTGGTATCATTGGAATTTAAACATCTATATATTTTGCGATGGCTTGTGGAATAGTGGGACACAATTATCAGTACACTCTTCCCATTTAAGTCATAACACTGTGCAGTAGGAATTTTCAGCATGCTTTTGTTGTCAATACAACAATCATTCAAGATTCTGAGTATCTTTACATGGTTGCTAATGACAATGATGTTCACACAAAGATAGATAGGAAAGTCAGCTGTGAAAACACAAAGGTTAGTCTGCAATTCAATACAGATAGTTACAAGTGAGGAAAACAATCTGCACATGGAACATAGTGTGGGAAAAAGTGTGAACTTGTCTGGTTTGGCAGGAAGAATAAAAAAAATACTATTTAAGTGGAGATAGAATTGAAGAACAAACAGATACATACAGATCTCCTTCCCACTACCCCAAATATCCACCTTAATTCTTATTTATCATGTTCCATTCCATTTAAGGTGTTGATTTAACTTTTGAGTGAGCTACATTGGATAATTATAAAATTGATCTATCTGTCTCACCTGCTACATTGATATTACTAGACTGCTGCTGGAAGAAGCATCTACCCTACCGAGGTCAGATTCTGCAGTAACGCTTACAAAGACAAACAATTGAGGTTCTGAGGGATCTAAGTGTCTTGTTTGATAAATTACAAAAGTTAGTAGTGCAGAAATGGAAATGCAAAGTTGTGGTTTACTGCAAGGGGAATAAAATATAGAAGTTGGGAATGTTTTAGTGAAGGGTACAGGAATTTGGTGAGACCACACACTAGAATTTTGTATTCCTCTTTAAATACTTATTTAAGAAAGGATATAGTTGCAGTCAAAGCCGTTCAGAGAAGGTTCACTCAGCTGATTCCTGGGATAAGGAGATTATCTTATCAGGAAAGAACACAAGAACACAAGAACTAGGAGCAGGAGTAGGCCATCTGGCCCTTCAAGCCTGCTCCGCCATTCAATAAGATCATGGCTGATCCTTTCGTGGACTCAGATCCACTTATCCGCGTTCTCACCGTATCCCTTAATTCCTTTATTGTTCAAAAAAAATCTACCTTTTTTTTAAAAGCGTTTACTGAAGTAGCATCAACTACTTCACTGGGCAAGGAATTCCATAGATTAACAATCCTCTGGGTGAAGAAATTCCTTCTCAGTTCAGTCCTAAATCTGTTCCCTCTAATCTTGAGGCTATGCCCTCTTGTCCTAGCTTCAAAAGCTTGGACCTATATCCATTCGAGTTTAAGAATGAGCTGTGATCTCATTGAAACATACAAGATCCTGAGAGGACTTGACAGGGTGGATGTTGAAAGGATTTTTCTTTTTGTGGGAAAGGCTAAAATTGAAGATAGTTTAAAATAAGGGACATTCTGTTTAGGACGGAGATTGGGAGAACTTGTTTCTCGAAGGGTCATGAGTCTGTGTAACTCTGTGAACGGTGGAGGAAGGCTACTTGAATATTTCTGAAGCATAGGTAGATAGATTCCTAAATAACTAAAAAGTCAAAGAATATCAGAGTAGGCAGGAAGGGAATTGACATCATGATCAGATTTACCATGATCTTATTGTATGGACAAGCATGCTTGCTGGTCCAAGTACATACGCATCTCCATCCCACTACCGCTAATATCCTTTTTAATTCTTACTTCCACATCCCATTCCATTTAAGGTGTTGTTTTAACTTTTGAGTGAGCTACACTGAAAAATTATAAATTTGCTATATCTGTCTCATCTGCTACATCTAAATTACTAGACTGCTCCTAGAAGAAGCATCTGCCCTACTGACGTCAGATTCTGCAGTAATGCAGACAAGGGCAAACAATTTCATGCGCACAATCTGAAAATCGAGATTTCCTTATTTAATGTCTAGCCACATCTTCTGATGTGTGCTGAAATTTTCTCAGCAAAGTGAGAAAGAAGCTGATGCTTTTTCTGAATGAACTGGACTATTAAGCCTACTTTAAAGATAAATATTGTGTATTTATGTTGCTGTCCTGTCTCTGTAGTTTCCACAGGAACATCAGAAAACAACTGTCTTCAGTCTCAGTTGCAGTGCCTGCCTCATTTGCCTTCCTGCTACTGCTCATGGCAGCTTTAGAAGGTAAATACAGCATTAGATTTAGTTCCTCCCTTCCTCCCTTCCTCCTCCAATTACCATGCATAGTAACATCTGATTTCAAGCTGCTACTGGCCAGCATTCTCTAAGTGACATCTCATTCCACTTAATAGCCCCCACATCATCCCTTCTTTCTGTTCCTAAGGCTTACATTGTTTAACCCAGATCTTGCCTTGTTAACAATCGCAATTATTCTGCAAGAAATCCCACTTAATGATCTACCAATTTGTTTTCTGTACAATGTGCATGCTTCTCTCACCAACTATTATAAAGACTTTCTTCCTCCATGTATTTAGTCATTTGGCCTTTTATAAACTAACCCCAGATGCAGCCCACCTTTAGATTTCAATGTACTTTGCTGCACCACACTACAGATAATCCATGTTGAAAATGTTCTTTTGAAATTAAGACTCTAAGCAAGCAGTGAAGAAACCTCTAAATTTGAAAAACAGTGGGTGAAAAAAATTAAGTAGATTAAGTTCTCACAAAAGCCTAGGATTAAAAATTGACTGAGGTGGGTAACTCCATGGTTTTGAGCCGCTGAAAAAGAACTGGTTGGAAAAACAAATGGTGTTGAGTCTTTATTGCATCACGATGGATTGGAGGGAGGAGAACACGAGAACTGATATAGTACCTTGGAGCTTTGAAAAAAATAACATAACGTTGGGACATCAGAAAGAGATCAGACATAGTATTACCTATCACACAGTGAGCTTTGATGAGAGATGCTAGGTGTGTTTGTCATAAACTGAAACCATATTCAATAATTTAATTAAGTTGGATTTTACAGGAATTCCTCAGGGAATAAGAAATATTTTCTGCAGTGGATGTCTCTCATTTTCTGTATGTGAAATGATTAGGAGTCTTTGGCAACATTGCTGCAAAGTCCACGATGCAATGTTGTTGCACCCTAAAGCTCCAAGGTCATCTAACACGGTCAGGGACAGGTTGCCACTGTCACTAGAGGTTGAGGTCTCTAGAGTCTATGATAGCAATATAAACATAAAAGAAAGAATGAGAGGCCACCATCTTTTCTGTTGGTTAGCACACAGGTCTACAGTCTAGTAATGTTATTTTAGCCTGCCTGGCATTACCTAGTTGAATAAGATGGGAACCTTTGGTCTACATCACACAATGAATAGCATTAAAAACTGCTGGAATTGCTTTCTGCTAAAATGCTCAAACGGCAAGCTCCTTAATTATTTCCTCACTGTTGTTTGCACTAAATTACTATTTTGTCCTATTAGGTATGGAGTTCAGATGGAAATGCAACATAATCCTTGGCTAGATACTGTACTTCCAAAGCAATTGACCTTAACTGCTCCATAATATTAAACCTTAAATAATATGGGAGTTGGAACTAAAGCTGAGTGAGATAGATTTCACAGACTTCCTTGGATGGTTCCTTGGTTATTCTTGTACTCAGTCCCAACTCCACCCAACTTCCCTTTAAGTTTCTTATCGCTGCTACACGTCTGTACTGAAGAAAGGTTATTGTACACACAGTTAATACATTGTTACAGCTTTGTTCTGTGGATGAAGTTGGTTTGATTACAATTAGGTCAGGAATGGCATAAGTATATAAAACACAGTCAGAGACCTAATTTTGAGGCCTGGGTATCCTAACTCCATCAGAACTTCAACTGCATTATAGAAACTACAGTAGGCAAATAACTTCACCACAAGGGACATCCATGTTAATGATTTTCTTTGTGTATTTATGTAGTTAATGCCAGCAAGAGGGTGTTTTTTTTTTAAATGCCAAGAGAAGCTGGAACTGTCAGGTTCAGCAACATCATTGACTAACTGTAGTAGGGAAGTTTTCTCTAATTCAATAATGCACCTTATTGAATTAATCTGAGCCTTAGAATAACACAAACACTTCAGTGTGACATTTTATTCCCCATTTGAGCATTGTTTGTGTGAGATGTTCAGTTTGAAGCCAATTATCACTGACCAACTCATTAACATGTGGGAATTGCTTGCCCTGAAATGTGTAAACTGGAGAAGCAGCATCTACAAAACAACTTTTTCTGATGAAGGGTCTAGGCCCGAAACGTCAGCCTCTCTGCTCCTATGATGCTGCTTGGCCTGCTGTGTTCATCCAGCCCTGCATCTTGTTGTCTCGGATTCTCCAGCATCTGCAGTTCCTACTATCTCTACAAAACAACCAATCACTTAAGCCTCGCTGAACAGACCACGTGGAAGCCAAATGTTAGCAGCAGAAAGAATGCACAGAATCCAGAGCTTTCTAACCTTCTGCCTCAAACACAACCTGCCCCACCTGTGGCAGGGTCTGTGGCTCCCAAATTGAATTATTCAGACAGTGCAGAACCATACTCTCCCCAGAGTGGAAGCAAGTTAGGGTTGTAAGAAAAAGGCATTGTGGAGACTTTTTTGCTATCATTCTGAGCTGTATTCATACTCTGGATTCTAAATAAATTACCCCTCATGACTAAATGAAACTTTTAACCTTTGTGAAAGTTGAAGCAGTTCTGTACACATTGGAACTAATACCATTTGAGTCAAGTGAACCGAATGTTTAATTTCTACACCCCACTACACCATAATCCACATTCCCCACTCTGTTATTTTGACCTCCTAAATCTCCTGATAACCTAGACTTCCCACTTACTAAATAAAAACCAAAAGAACTGCAGATGCTGTGAATCAGGAACAAAAAGAAAGTTGCTGGAAAAGCAAAAAGGTCTGGCAGCATTTGTGAAGGAAAAACAGAGTTAATGTTTGGGTTTGGTGACCCTTTCTTTCTCTTCCCACTTACTGTACTTGTTGTATAGTAAAGCCCATCCTCTAATATTTTCCTTATGGTATGTTGTTTAGGAATGAGCATCAGTGAGTGTTGGTCAGCTACTCAGCCTAGGGTAGCATCACCAGTTATCATGCCACAATGCATATAGTTCACTAAATATCATCGAAAGTGAACTATATTTAAAAATAGATTAGCATGAATATAATCCAATTTAATAGATTCATAAAGGTAAATTCTGTTATTGAGATTGTACCACAAGTAAGTTCAGATGAGGTACACTGCAAGCTAAGGTCTATTTTATTAGGCAAATCTTTTAAGAGTTACAAAGCTGGTGAGTTGATGGAATTGAGATACAAATCAGCCACGATATAAATTGAATGGCTGAACAGAAACCAGAAGCTGGATAAACATAAATGAATTGCAAATGCTGAAAATCTGAAACACAACAAAGAGTGCTGGAGAAATGCAGCAGATCTGGCAGCATCTGTGGAAAGAAATCTCTACAAGTGCTGCCAGGCCTGCTGTTTCTCTCCAGCACTCTGTTAGAAGCTGAATGACCTGTTCCTTTGTCCCTTTAATTGAAAAAAGCATATAAATTATTATTGCACTGGCTGTCTGGAGAAGCACTTAGTAGAGAAAGTTTACATCTATACATAATTCAAATAATTTTGTTTTAACAAATGACCAAGGAACTGTCTGGAAAAAAATCTTTGGCTACATTCTTTGAATTTTTTTTTACTAAAACAAGACTATTAAATCTGATTTGATACAAATTGACTCATTGAGAATCTAATGCTGTTAATAGGGTGAAATGTACACCCCCAACAGCAAAGAACTGATGTATGAGAACAGAACTAATTGTAGTTTAGATAAAACTGATGACGTTTTTAAAAATATAATCCTATAATAAATATAGACATGAAGAATAGACATGAAATAGTTGATTGAAAATGCTTAAGGAAGGCTTATTCATGTGGATCAATGTGATCTACTGACAATGTTGAAATGGCCGACACCTCTGTCACATTTCAGTTAGACCACAGGACCTCAGACCCTGACCGTTAGATAGATAGATGGTTGACGAGAATAGACAGGACGATAGGACAGGAATAGCTGACAAAGTAGATAGCTGATTAAACTATCAAACTCTGATTAAATTATCAAACTAAAATGTGAGCACATGATGTGCCTTAGGGAGTGACCACACTAGAAAGGGGCATGGAGATGCCGATGATTGCTAGACCAGTTGTTTATTTCTGTGTGTAAAAAGCTGTAACTCGTGCTCATGAATCAGAGTGCGTTCAGTATTCCTGCATGTCTACCTGGAACTCTTCTCCCTGCATTTACTGGCAACTGCTTGTAATAAACCGCTCGATTCACTTAAACAAACTCCTCTGCCTCTGAGAAGGTGACTCTTACAATGGCTATCATGCTATTCCATTCTGGCAGTTGCATTAACCTAATTTGATTTAAGGTACAAATGTAGTTTTCTGCTGCAGAGGTGATAAAAGAACATAAACAGGAAATGTTCCAGTTGTAGAAGAGGACAGCATATTTGATAGTTTGCATGTGTAATAAACAGCTCAAGATCAAATTTAACGCAGAGGTTCCTCCTTCTGCACATACAAATTCTGAGATTCTGTTCTGTCTAAATGAGCAGCCAAGGTGGATGATCAAGGTGAAGGCAAAGACACATAGGTTTAAGTAAAAGTAGAACAAGATAAGCTTCTGTATTTTTTTGTGTCGTATTGAGCCGTTGGAAGCTGAAATGCTTCTTGGACTTTGAGTTGTACTGAGATAAATAGGACTAGAACGATGAAAGAGTTGGACCAGAAAAGTTGATGACAAGTGTGTGGCAATGTGTGTCACCCTTACTTTTCTCTTCCCCACCCCCACTTTCTTCCTCCCTCAAATCTCTTCCTCCCCCAAAACTGAAGCATACAGTTGAATACCACATTAGATTCACAGACGGAACATAGTCATTAGTGGATTGCGGGTGCTTCTAGAACTGAACTGTGGAACAAACACTTGTAGGAGAAAGGAAATTAATTAGATCACCCTTAGATATAATGAAAAGGGGTTTTAAATGTCAAAGATAAATTAAGGAGGTATTAGAAAATAAGTATTTGTACAAGTTTTACCATAACTCTCTTTCACATCACACATTTGAAATTGAGGGAAGCTCGTTATATGCTGATATCAAATGCTATTAACAGGTATTTAAAGTAACATCTTTAGAGTATAGCTTGTCCTCACAGTCTGAGTGAACTCACAATGCCTAAATACAGATGTCAACTTTAGCTCCTCATGGAACTGTTCAGTCAATTTGGAGCCAATAACATTAACTGTTGTGTCACGTGATTTCACTGTAGAAACAATGTTTATTATGGCACAGAGTGAACTGGAAACAGAAAGATTTATAAACTGAGTGTGTAAGTTTGAATTTTGTGCAAGTGGGACCAGAAAGGGCTGGAAAGTTTTGATTGCAATAGCATACCAGTGAATAAGTTCCATGGAACGAATAGCAGTGAAAATATAGAATTAAGACCTTTTTTCTGAATCTGCAATGCACTTTCACTTAGATGAGTAAGTGCCATACATGGCGATAAATGATTTAAATCCAATTACCATTGATGTGATTAAAGGCTGACCAAGTTGAAAGATAAAATAATCAAGGATAACATAAGAACAATGGCGAGAAGGGTCATCGTTCACCAGGAATGCATATTAGACATGATAAAAGTCAGAAAACTCTGGTGGATGTAAGCTGGGAGTGAGAACACAAAGAGATTGCTCAGAGATCCAGATAAGTGGACAAACGGTTGTGAATGAAATGCAACGTGGGGTTTACTTCTGTTGTAAAAATAAAAAACATTTTTAAAAAAGTGGTTTGAAACATTTAACCATAGGTGATCAGACAGACATAGGTGTACTAATGTATGGAACACGAAATTGCATGCAGGCAAAGCAAGCTATTAAAGGCTGACACCATATAAGCTTTTATTGCAAGGGGATTAGAATACAAGAATAAGGAGGTCATGGTACATTTATAAAGGGCTTTGATGAGACCACACCCAGAGTACTTTGCATAATTTTTGTCTCCATATTTAAGACTGGATATAATTACATTGGGTCGGTATGGTGAAGATGACTAGATTAGTTAACCTGATGAGATAGTAAGAACTGCCGATGCTGGAGTCAGAGATAACACAGTGTGGAGCTGGAGGAACACAGCAGGCCAGGCAGCATCAGAGGAGCAGGAAAGCTGACGTTTTGGGTCAGGACCCTTCTTCAGAAATCT
>NC_063355.1:33812165-33843298 GCF_021869965.1 Rhincodon typus
CAGGCCAAGCAGCATCAGAGGAGCAGGAAAGCTGACGTTTCGGTTCTAGACCCTTTTTCAGAAAACCCTTCTGAAGAAGGGTCTAGACCCGAAACGTCAGCTTTCCTGCTCCTCTGATGCTGCTTGGCCTGCTGTGTTCATCCAGCTCTACACCTTGTTATCTCCTACAATAGAGGAGCAGATTTACCCACTGGGATAACCCTACAAGGAACTGGAGTCAGACCTAGAAGAGGCCGGTGCGGTAAGATAAGATTTTTTTAAAATTACGAGAAAGCAGGAGCACAAGAGCAGAGTTGGGGAAGGAATGGTCTAAACTGAGTTTTGTTTGTGAACAATGTAGGACAATGTTACAAGCCTTCACGCCACTTTACATCCAAAGTAATTGTTTCATATCACATTTATATTTATATCTAATTTTGAGTTGCCAACTTGTAGCTTGTAAACTGCACACATATTCTGAATTTTTCAATTTACAAAAAAAAAGTTAGATTCTATTCGTACCTCCCCTCTTTGCTTCCCCTCCTCAAGGTATCCACAATACAGTCACAATGGCTCCTTCTCAGACCTGAAGAAGTGTTTGGTTTTCCAGAAATAATGTGTTTAAGTGTAGGCCAGATTTTGAATTCTCAGTTCAACTCCAGCAGCCAAGCAAATATTATGAGAATGCCAGAGTGAGCTGTTTGAATCCAGTTTGCCCCCTCCCTGTCTTCATGCTGCTATTTTTCACAGCAACTTGCATGTGGTCTTGTTTGAAAGGCAGTAAATAATCTGAGCAGATTTTTTCAATTAAGAAGGTGGAGATTTCAACAAATGCTGCTCCTTGCATGCCAGAGAAAGATGTGGGAGACCAAATGAGTAGCAGTTTAAGAATTTAGAAAGAACTTGCAGTTATCACTCTGGGGTATGAATGATCCAGCAATTTGAAAAGAATGTGGAAATGAATTGTTATTGCAATAAATTCCTCTTGCAACTTGAATGAAGGATCACTAAAAGTGCACATGTCTAACTCCAGGGCAGATTCCAGAATTTATTTTTGTGTTGGATTTTTGTCTTTAAAGAATGTAGTGCTATTTTGACAATCCAGTAGATGAATATGCTGTCAGCCCAGACCAGGTCACTACTTCAGTCCACGTTGAGGCAAAAGTACAATCCCTCTGTATTTGAGATTTAAAAAACTGAAATTATAATTGTTTTGACTCTTGACTACAATCCAGTGACCCTGAAGGGAGGTGTGAATGTTTGGGCATTGGCTGAAGATATGAACAAGCTGGTTGAAGTCACATACCAAAGTTAACACTCATGCAAGAGGCATAGGAATTCAGTGATGTTTCAGAAGGTACAATATATCAGTGAACTTCAAGACAGCATTTTAAGGGGAATAGGGAGAAAATATGAAACAATAATGTGGTGACCAAAATACAGTCCTGAACTGAAAGATAACAGTCTACTTGGCTTCTACTGTATTTACAAATAAACTTTACACTTAATTCATCTGTTATCAGGAAAATATGGCATCCCAATGAGGTACAGATGAAATAGGATTAAATGGTCACTGTGTGGTAGGTTACAGACCAGGATTAATGAAGGTCTTGAGCAGTTTGAGGAACCAGACATCAGAAAAGGGAGGGTATATGTCCCCATACCCAATTACTGACCCAATCCCCCCAAAAACAGCCCTCTTCCTGCCATCACAACTACAGCTCTGAACCTGTGATACCAGGCCTTGATTGAATACTGTCCCACCAGCAGCTACCACCTCTCCAGTAATGCTGCAGATCAAAAAGCTGCTGGCCATTTAGCAGCTCCCAGTGGATGGGACATCCACCCCCAGGATCCTTGATCAGGGGAAAGCCTGTTGATGTGCAGACAAGCTTCTGAGTGGCACTCAATCCAGCAGACCTTATTTAAACGAGACAATGGGTTATGCAGGACTCTCACCAGCCGTCCAGTTGATAGGAAAGTCTATTAAATATTGTTCAAAGCGTGTATTTCCTCTGAGGCCCCAAATTTTCCCAGTATTCCCCAGCTTTTACAATTTCCGTTAATGGCTTTACTGAGGAGATTGAAGGCACAATAATTAAATTTGCATGTAACACAAAGATAGATAAGAAAGTCTGCTGTGAACAAGAAATAAAAGGAGGAGGTAGATGGATGTAGATTGTTTGAGTGAGTGGGGAAAAAGCCTGGCAGCATGAATAAAAAAGTCAAATTCTGAGATGCAGAGGGATCTAAGTATTCTAGTGTACAAGTCACAATATGTTAGTGTATGCAGGTACAGCAAGTAATTAAGGCAGCTAATGGAATGCTTTTTTATTACACAAGGAAATTAACACAAAAGTGAGGATGCTTTGCTTCAGTTATATAGGACATTGGTAAAATCACATCTTAAATACTGTATACAGTTTTGGTCTCCTTATTAAGGAAGGATAGAGATATATTGGAGGTGGTTCAGAAAAGATTTACTGGATTGATACATGGAATGAGCAGGTTGTCTTATGAAAAACAGCGGAAGACTGGGCTTGTTCCCACTGGAGAGTGAGGGGTAACTTTTGAACTATACAAGATCCTGAATGGTCTTGACAAGATGGACATGGAAAGGATGTTTCCTTTTGTGGATGAGACCAGAACTATATGGTACAATTTAAAAATCAAGGGTCCACTTTCAGGACAGAGACAAGGAGAATTTTTTTCTTTCAAGGTTTGGGTGACTTTAGAATATTCTTTCTTAGACAGCAATGGAGTTGGGGGTAACTGAATGCTTTTAAGATGGAGGTAGATAGATTCTTGTTAGGTCAGGAAATCAAGGGTTTTCGGGGGGGCATAATTGGGGCTACAAAATACAAAATACAAACAGCCATGATCTTATTAAATGGTGGAGCTAGCTTGAAGGCCCAAATGGCCTATTTCTGCTCCTAATTCAAACATACAATTATTTTTCTGTTGCCAGGATGTTTAGATGTCCGCATGAGGTTCTGAGATCCATTACAAGAGGCAGCTAATAAATCAGTATCACCTGACACATCATTGGATTTATTGGCAAGTACAGCTGAATGACAGTAGAAAAAGCACATTCTCCTTCCTTTTTGAAGGCATCCTCAATATTCAATCCAAGCCATTTGCTCATGTGCTGAATGGATTTGCTGCAATGATTGCAGATGATCCAGTGGGCAGAAACAAGGTATGGCAAAATTTAATTAAAGACTAACGCACATTGTGCAAGCTTTCATACTGGTGCCATAGAATAGGCCCTGCATTAATAATGGGTTGGCTTAGTTAGCAGCCCCTGATTATCTCATAGGGTCATTGTAATGTACTCATTTTTTTTAAAAGATCAATCTAGTCCCTTTTATTACTCTGATTGCTCAATTATATGTATTTCAAATGCTTTACCAAAAGCTCTAGTCTAAAACTTTAGCTTTACAAATTTGACAAATATCAACTTATTAGTCATATTAAGATACCAATCCAAGAAAAGGTCTAAGCAAGATTGGCTTTTATTATATAATGTAAGATTAGCATCATCATGGAATCACCAAAAAGTAATCTTCTAAATGAGACTCAATGGATTAATGTTGTATTGGATTGATATTGTCATTAGAACATTTGTTAATCTAGCCCATTTAAGGTCTATGTTTGTTGAGTAAGACTCATGGGAATCCTGTCATTTTAATAAATTACATGATTTTTGAATATACATAGGGTATAAATAAATCCAGAAAACCTGAAGTCTGCCAGTGCAACTAGGCTCAGTTCTGATCATACAATTGCATTTCTCCCATCTTTCCCTCCTGCAGCTGCAGATGTTTACTGAGATACTCTTCTGCAGAGGCCAGCCAAGATGGGCAGCTTCACAATTTCTTGTACATAAACCTGGACTGTTGTTTTGATGTCACGTTCTTATCCTCGTCAATGCATGTATTCCCTTCCAATAGCAATAACTTTTTTCTCTCTCCTCAGCCCAGGAGCACTGATGTCAATCATAACGCTAATTGCTAAACCCAGCTGAGAACTGTTAGCACACCACACAACAGAAATCAGTCAGGGAATGTACTTTGTCTGCGTGGATGACTAAAATGAGAAGATTACATACTTTTGCTTGAAAATAAAAGCACAGTGTTCCTTTAAAATTTTGAAAGTAGTAATTTCCTTAATATTAAGCAGGATATTTATCCTACGCAGGAGACAGGAAGGTGAGACAGTTGTTATTTTGCACTGTTACCAGGATATTCACTGTCCTATAAATATTTCATTTTGGTTATGAGCTTTGGCACCATGTAGATGAAGGGAAATCCTTACTGTAGATGAAGGGATATCCTTACTTTAGTTACAAAATTTCAGTGAATCAATTACTGTACTTTCTTGGGACCTCGCCAAAACACTAGGCAGTTGCAATGGGTACTCTAGAGATTGGAAGCTTTTCCCAGGCAAGTACCCACAAGGTGCAGTGACCTGAATGACCAGTTATCTGATTTGGGTGTTAATAGCAAGAAAAATGTTGGTTAAAATTTAGAAGAATGCTGAGCTTTGGTTAATGCCATGGTACCCTTTATAGATGACCAAAAGAGTTATATATGAAAATGCAGCACATATGGAACAATGTGCTGAAGGAACAATTTTATTCATTTGCTCTAAACCTAGTGTGGAGCTCAAACTCTTAATCCTATGAGTCAGGTGAGAATGCTCTCACTGAACCAAGGTAATACCTAGTACTAAGTTAAATGCTTCATCTGCACTGAATCAGCTGATTTTAACCGATGGATGAAGTCTCAAAGTCCTAAAGTGACCCCAAGCTTAGAGGTAAAAAATGAATTGACAAGGATTCCAGAATCGGTCACCCTTGCAGACATTACATCAAGTCAGGATTGGGATTGGCTGTGTTGCCCTTCTTGTTTGTGAAGCCTAGAAGTTCTCATTGAATAGGTAGGCTGATGAAGATTACCTTGAGCAGGGTACTAAAAGGTGCTAATGCCCATGAAACTCTATGCCAAAGATTATTGCTTTTAGAAATGGAATTAAGGGGTGAAAAAGTATCAGATGTGCTGTCCTTTCCAGGTTTTGCACTTTGGCACAGTTGCTTAGGCAGACTGTCAAAAGCTGTACAATGCCCTTTTTGGGACTGAGAATCATGCTACACAAGGAGACAATTTGCCCATCATGCTATGCTTGTTTTTCCCTGTACTTCTGTAAATTTCTCCCTTTTAGGCAAATGTCCAAATCTTTTTGAATGTTACTTTGGAGTCTACTTTCCACTATCTTTAGGGACAGCATGTATCAGATCACAACAACTGCGATAATTGGTAAGGAATGAGAGACCTCAGAGTCCTACTACCAATTACCCTGTATCAGAATTAGAAAGGATTATCTTGCAAAATTTAGCCTTTTATGGATTCAAGTGTTGTTCAAATATTGGACCTTGCAGTTATATCAATAAATCAAACACAAAAGAGAAAGAAAATAGATTGGTTTTGGGGTAGCGGAAGTGTGTACTCTGAATCGTGACTTCTGGAAAACAACAATACAAACAGTTGACCCAAGGAGTTTGTGAATTGTTTTTATATGTCTATATTATGGTCAGGAAATGCTGAGCTGTGTACAGCAGCAGTCTATTACAGCTGAGAAAGTGTATCTGCACAGAGACTGCAATTGGTGAAGTCCCAGAACAAATGCCTAGAGGATGCAAATTACTTGGTCAATAGGATGGCACAGAGTTCTCAATGGGATGGGAACAGGATGCCAGCACAGAGATGGGTATGGGGCTTGATTCTTGAGAATGGGGTGAAGGTGGAAAAGAGACATTAGATAGAAATGATAATTAGGGATGGGGTTCCTTCATCCTCCACTGTAATAATTTATTAACCAATCATCCTTCATTATATTGATATCCATAAAATGTTAAATTGATAAAAGACACTGTAATGAGTATTGTACTTGTAATCAATGAATATTGGAGAATGTATTTGAGTGATACTAGATCAGGGAGATCAAGGATTGGATCTCTGGCCTGCCCTGAATTACTGACTAAAGCTGAAATGGTGATAGCACTGAAACTTTATTAAGTTTGTCTACTAACTCGATTCATACTGTTAAGTTGCCTGCCTTACTTTAAATCATGAATAAGTCTGAATTTCCCACAACTGAACATCAGAAAAATCAAAGTCAATATATTTGACCCCATACCAAAAACACTGTTACCTTCAATTCCATTTCCTAATGTGATTGATCTACTTGAAGCAGTCTGGTAGTTTAGATCATCAAAAACTTTACTGCCCGAATCCTAATTTACCGCAAGTCACAATGATCCAGCATCCTTGTCCTTGAAGACCAACACTGGTCCTGCTTACGCAGCACCTGGATTTCAAAATTCTCATTCTGATTTTCAAATCACTCCATGGCCTCTGCCTAGCTCTCTAAAATTTCCACAACTGTCTGGGATATTTGGGTTCCTCAAATTATAGTCTTGACTATGCCTGCACTCTCAACCCTCTAACAGAGAAAAGAAATTCTCCTGATCTGTCTTAAATGGGCAATGTCTTATTTTTAGGCAATGACCTCTAGTTCTAGATTGTCCCTGACTCAGAAATTATGGAGGCCTGAAGCAGGAGATATATTTGGAGTTACTGAACGATGTGACAGAGGTTATGATGGGCTTTGTAATTGAATTCAGAATGGAAAGTTTAAATTGACAGAAGTCTGGAATAATTTGGGCTACAATGTTCATGTATGTGCATTACAGCTTATGTAATGGATTAATAGAGTGCATTTTGGTGGATGTCAATAACCCATTAGGCTTTTCACCAGAGCCACAATGGATTTTGTTTTTTGTGTGTTTGAAAACACACCTGTGTACTGATACCTCCTCAGCAAGGATGCAAGAGGTCTAAATTCAAGAACTTACCTACAGTATCAAATTTGGATCAAAGCTTTTGCCTTTCATATACTGATTTTAACCATTTAGGCCATTTGTTACCATTTATTATATTCCAAGACACAAGACTGAATCTTACATCATTTAGGCAAAGTCTGAGTTGCATTAAGGTTTTCGGAGGGATTGCTACTGAGACTCAATGATTTTTTGTTCTGTATCTTACCAAACATCGGTGTCCTGCTCTACAGGCGGGGTCCTGGAAATCCTGTTGGGTGGGTGGTGCAGAGGCAGGACTTCCTCTTATCCAAGACCGGGAGTGAAGGCCACAACACCAGACCATGCCAGCCTGGTCCATGGTTGCCATCAAAGTTAAAGCAATCTCAACCATCTGAAGGAATGCACTGTTGGAAGAGGGGATTTTCTTCATTCTGCCAGCATAAATGCCAACACCTTATATACAATAGATCACACATTCTTTATCTCTGCTATTGTAACCATCTCCCATCAAGGCTCATGCTCTACCACTCTCACCATGCCTGCAACATCTTCCCTCACTTGTTGCCAGCCATCCCAACCTCCTACACCACTAGCCCTGCATGACCCCATCACAGCTTGTTCACTCACTTGGGACACCACCTCATCTATACCAAAAGTAATAGCCGTGTCACCCACTTTCATCTCCCATAACAGCCTTGCCTCTCTCAATCAAGGAGGAAAACAGCCCCAATTGGGTATAAAGGCTTAAGAATGTCTGCTTGACATTCAGCTTCTTGACCCTAATGTGGACAGCATCCTGACTGACTGCCCTAAGTGGCTAACCAATTGCTTAACTCCTTGAACCAGTGCCAAGGGCAGGGTCTGGCTTAATGTACCAGGACATCCTGGGTTTTCTTCTGTTTATTCATTCATGGGTTGTGGTCATGGCTGGCAAGCCAGCATTTATTGCCCATCCCTAGTTGCTCTTGAGGAGATGGTGGTGAATCCAGAATTTTTACCCAGTGACGGTAAAGCAACAGGGATGTATTTCCAAGTCAGGATGGTGAGTAGCTTGGAGGGGAATTTGGTGGTGTGGTCTTCCCATGAGTCAGCTGTCCTTGTCCTTCTAGATGGAAATGGTCATGGGTTTGGAAGGTGCTATCTGAGGATTTTTGGTGAATTTTTCAGTGCGTCTTGTAGATAGTAAACACTGCTGCTACTAACTGTTGGTGGTAGAAGAAGTGGATGTTTGTGGATGTAGAGCCAATCAAGTGAGCTGCTTTGTCCTAGACGACGTCAAGCTTCTTGAGTGTGGTTGGAGCTGTACCCATCCAGGTAAGTGGGGAGTATTGCATCACACTCCTGACTTTTGCCTTGTAGATGATGGACAGGCTTTGGGGAATCAGGAAGTGAGTTACTCGTCACAGTATTCCTAGCCTCTGACCTGCTCTTGTAACGACTATATTTATGTGACGAGTCTAGTTTTAGCTTTAGGTCAAAATTGTTGATAAGCCCAAAAATGTTGATAGTGGGGGACTCAGTGATGGTAATACGATTTAATATTAAGGGACCATGGTTAGGTTATTTCTTATTGGTGATTGTCATAGCCTGGCATTTGTGTGGATCAAAAGTTACTTGTCACTTGTCAGCCCAAGCCTGGATATTATCCCGGTCTTTTTGCATTTGAACAATGGACTGCTTCAGTCTCTGAGGAATGGTGAATGGTCCTAACACTGTTCAATCATTAGTGAACATCCCTACTTCTGACCTAATGTTGAACGGAAGGTCATTGATGAAGCAGCTGAAGACGGTTGGGCCGAGGACACTACCCTGGGGCAGAGATGTCCTTGAGTCAAGGTGACTGACCTCCAACAACCACAGTCATCTTCCTGTGTTCCAGGTATGACTCCAACCACTGGAGAGTTTGCCTCTGATACCCATTGCTTCCAGTTTGCTAGGGCTCCTTGATGATACACCTGGTTGAATACAGCCTTGATGCCAAGGGCTGTCACTCTTACTTCAGCTCTTTTGTCCATGTTTGAACCAAGGCTGTAAAGAGGTCAGGAGCTGAATGGTCCTGGTGGAACTCAAACTGGGCGTCACTGAGCAGGTTATTGCTGAGCAGGTCCTGCTTGATAGCGCTGTTGATCGACAGTAGACAGATGGGTGGTAATTGGCTGCATTGGATTTGTCCTGCTTTTTATGTACAGGACAGATGCAGATTAGTCAGGATAAGATCAAATATGTTTTTTCCTCTTGTTGGTTGCCTCACCATCTGCCGCAGACCCAGTCTAGCAGCTATGTTCTTTAGGTCCTGACCAGCTCGATCAGTAGTACTGCTGCCGAGCCACTTTTCGTGGTGGAGATTGAAATCCCCCAACCAAAGTACATTTTGCGCCCTAGTCACCCTCAGTGCTTCCTCCAAGTGTTATTCAACATGGAGGAATATTGATTCATCAGTGGAGGGAGGACGGTACATGGTAACCAGAATGAGCTTTCCTTGCCCATGGTTAACCTGAAACCATGCAATTTCATGTGGTTTGGAGTCAATGCTGGTGGGACAGACCATAGCCAGAGATGATGATGGTGGTGTCTCAGACATTACCTGTAAGAGTGTGACTATGTCAGGCTGTTGTTTGATGAGTCTGTGAGTCAGCTCTCCCAATTTTGACACTAGCCCCCAGATGTTAGTGAGGAGGACTTTGCAGGGTTGACAGGGCTGTTTCTGTTGTGGAGTGAAGGAATGAAGGCTATCCCATTTGTCTTGGCTGAGGACTGCCGATAACCATGACAAGCTCTTTTTTGCATTGCCGTTTAGCAGACATTATAGAAATAATATGAGCCTAGTATCTCTGCCTGAGGGACCAAAGTGTAAAAAAAGGAAAGGTAAGATAATGCGAGGCAGAAATGCTGGGACCATCCAGGTAGACTCAGAGGGAGTATGCATTTTGACAGCAAGTGAAGAGCCTGGAGAAGGTCCAGTCCATAAACTGGATACATGTCACTGAACACAGAATTCTTGAGGAAGGGTCACTGGACTGGAAATGTTAACTCTGATTTTCTCTTCACAGATGCTGCCAGACCTGCTGAGCTTTTCCAGCAACTTCTATTTTTGTACAGTATTCTTGCAGCAGCATCGCAAATTGTAGTTGCTGATGTAGCGTGAGATGCAGCATTGATGTGCAAAAGTGTCGCGTAAATGGATCAGAACGTACTACTAGAGTTCTTACAGTCTGGCTCACGTTAAATGCCAATGTTTGTACAAGTGCGGTCTGTGTGAGACTGGTGCCCATGGAGCATGCCCTGAGATATTGTGTCCACTGTCCAACATGGAGGTCTTTCGTAGGGAATCAATTGCAAGGTAAACACTGCATATTGTGGCATCAGTGTACAGATTGGAGGGGGATTAGTAAGTGAGAACTCCCATTCAATATTCAATCAGCAAACTAGAGAGGTCAAGAATTCCAGGTTTTCCTTCTGAACTATACAAATGCTATGCAGGTTACTCTAGTCACTTTCACTCATAACACTTATCTTCAGTAACATGCTGCAGGGACTGCATTCTTGGCCACGAACGGTAGTGTGGTTTGCAGAGCTTGTACATGTGCAATAAAGAAAATCGACCCTATTTTAAAATTAAAAAATAGTTTTGAAAATATAGTGAATTTAAAATAAATCAGTGGAAGTCACCACTAGCTAGACACAGCCACCTCCTTCCTACCATTGTGTTCCAAGACTAGGTCTACGGTAGGCCATAGAGAGGACAGTGCAGGTCAAACTCCTTCATTTGTAATGTCTAAAGTGAAAAATAAAAATAGTAACATCTATTTTCTGAAACCAGTAGAAGTTTGGAGGTTATCTTTAGCCCTTTCTTTCCCCTTTTTCAGCATGGATGGTAATTTTATTTTAAATTATTAATGAAACAAACTGTGATTAAGGGGTGTTTTAACTGCTTGCAGTACATCTAAATAGTTGTGGCTAAGTGTGAAGTAAATAACAGTCTCACTCAACAATTTCACTTTGTTAATGGGCGTTAATTGAAGCTTTGCACCTCCTTGCTAGGTGAATGCAGTTTTTGTCTACATCTCAGATTTAACCATATCTATTGCATAAACTTATTTTTATTCCAGGAATATTTTATGGTTATCATGTCTTTACTGTTATAAGGGAAAGGAGGGAATTGGAACAAACTCTCAGCTGTGACTCTGATGTACTATTTTAAGGCTTCCTGTCTTCATTGTTGTTTCTTGTCTTACATTGAAACTAAAGGCAATCAAAGCTGAACATGGGAAATGTCAGGAAAAAGAACTATGGGACACTGTAACGTTCTAGTTTAAGCAGTGTTTTGTTTCCAAAAAAATTATGAAATTTGTAAAAGAAACCTTCAAAACATTTCAACTTAAATTTGAGTTTTCAATAAAATTCAACTTCTCCGTACACCGTTCTTCACTCAATTACGACTGCAATAGTCTGAGTATTTACAATCTATATACCATGTGAAGTACATAGCCCAAAGACAAAGTAATTCAAGTTGGGAATTACAGAAAGTGCAATCAACATAACGTTCTCTACATACTGTGTTTTACTGAGATGCCTCAATACATATTATAATGCTTTTGATTCACCGTGTACATTCTTTATAAAGGTAAAGTCACATAGTCTTACCAGACTACAAGGCTGCTCTCTCATTAGAAAGGGATGACTAGTCATGGTTTAACCTGAGGATCACCACACCTCAGTTGAGGGAAGAGGTTGAGAAGAAGAACCCTTCATGGTAACCACTGCGAGTGCAGGAATTGAACCCACACTGTTCGTATCACTCTGCATCATAAACCAGCTGACCAGCCAACTGACCCCAGTGAGAAGTTCTCTAATTTTCAGCCTGTGTAATGTAGCTAAAAAGCCTTAAATGGGGAGGCACTGGCCTAGTGGTATTATCACTGGACTGTTAATCCAGAGACCCAGATATCATCCTGGGTTCAAATCCCGCCACGGCAGATGGTGGAATTTGAATTCAATAAATATCTGGAATTAGAAATCCAATGATGACCGTGAATCCATTGTCGATCGTCATTAAAAAAAAATCTGGTTCACTAATGTCCCTTAGGGAAGGAAACTGCCGTCCTTACCTGGTCTGGCCCACATGTGATTCTGGACTCACAGTAATGTGGCTGACTCTGAACTGCCCTCTGGGCAATTAGGGATGGGCAATAAATGCTGCCTAGCCAGTGATGCCCTCATCCTGTGAATGAATAAAGAAAGAAGATAGCAATCTTTCTGCATTGCGCCTGTAGCAGCTGCCCAAGCATTAGTGCATCCCTCAGCACATGGTGCTGAACTTTGGAATGTGGCAGTCTGCAACACTCAACTGGGGACAACACCCTGCACTGAAAGACCAGCAAGCTTTGATTAGACTAAAAAGCATCTTTCATTGAATTGACGGGTCTTCCAGATGCAGTTGATGTTTTCCTGAGTGAGTCCCTGGGAACAGCACACAGAGCACAAGAATCCTGCATTACAGAGCAGCTCAGTATGAATTTCAACAAAAACCATTGCCTCTCTCTTCAGGCCGTTGCAAAGGCACATTCCAGAAGGAGATCTGAAATGGTTTCTTCATGATCTGTTTAATTGAGGGATAGATTGTATTCAGAATCTGCATTTAGTCTGAATTCTCAATCTCTGCATGTTATGTGCATTGTACTTTCAAAATCCAGCTGTGCAAATGCATCACATCCAGGTGTCATAATTATTTGAGTTGATTACATGGATGTAAATGTCTTTTTCTTCTCTGATGTTATCCTCTAAATTGAACTGATTCCTGCACGGGTCACTTCCGTTGGTGCCTAGAACCTTCTGGGAACTTGGCTAACTGTGACTTTGCACACTGAGATCAAGACATTGCTGTACAGCAGCTACAAAATCTTGCATAGTATAGCAGATCAATGGGGCCAGAACTATAATCTGAGGCTGAATGTACTGTCCTCAGCAAAGGACTCTGCTTCATAGCCTTCATGCCACCCCAACCTTAATGAATTCTGAGCTCACCATGATGTTGAACCATTTTTCTGTCACCTCCGTCTCCGCGCTCACTTCTTTGGGCAGGAAACCACTCCCCACTCAGTCCCACTGATCCCTTCACCCGCCTCCACTATTCACCCTCCACTTGGGCCCCTTCCTCTGGCCTTTTACCTGCCCTTGATCTCTTCATTGAAAACTGCCGGCGTGACATTTCAATTTCTCTGCTCTTCTCACCCACCCGAACCTGTCCCCTTCTGAAATTGCCGCACTTTGTTCCCTCAGGTCCAACCCTAACTTTGTCATCAAACCTGCCATGGTGGAGCCATTGCAGTCTGGTGCACTGATTTTTACCTTACAGAGGCTCAACACCAACTCTCGGATACTTCTTCCTAACTCCCCCGGACCATGATGCCATGTTCAAACATCAAGGATTTGCTGCCAGGACTGTCACCAACCTCATTACCTCCAGAGATCTGTTCCCCCACTGCCTCCCAAATCCGGACAGCCCACTTCTACCACCTTCCCAAAATCCATAAACCAGACTGTCTCAGTAGGCCCATTGTATCAGTCTATCCAACCCCACAGAGTCCATTTTCTCCTACCTTGACTCCATCCTCTCTCCACTTGTTCAGACCCTGCCCACCTACATCTGTGATTCCTCTGATGCCCTCTGCCATATTGACAATGTTCAGTTTCCTGGCCCTAACTGCCTCCTGTTCACCATGGATGTATAATCCCTCAATACCTCCATTCCCTACCAGGATGGTCTGAGAGCTCTCAGCTTCTTCCTCGACCAGAGGCCTGAACAATCCGCACCCACCACCATTCTTCTCCGCTTGGCTGAACTTTATCTCTCACTGAACAATTTCTCCTTTAATTCATCTCACTTCTGCCAAGTCAAAGGAGCGGTTATTGATCCTGCATGGGTCCAGTTATGCCTGCTCTTTATGGGGTAGGAGGAACAATCCTTGTTCCAGTCCCACAATGGGCCCCTTCTACAACTCTTTATTTTTTGGTACACTAACGACTGTCTCGCTGCTGCTTCATGCTCCCACCTAGACCTTGAAAAACTTGTTCATTTTGCCTCCAATTTCTACCTCTCTATAACTTTTACATGGTCCATCTCCAACACTTCCCTGCCTTTCCTTGACCTCTCCATCTCCATTTCCAGGAATAAACTGTCCACTGCCATCCACTACAAAGTCACTGACTCCCATAGCTACCTTCACTACAGCTGTTCACAGCCCATGTTCGGTAAGGCTCCCATTCCATTCTCCCAGTTCCTTCGCATATGTCGTATCTGTTCGGATAATGCCACCTTCCAAAACAGTGCTGCTAACATGGCATCCTTGTTCGACGTGGTTTCATGTGTGGTTGACAGGGCTGTCAACCGCATCCGACCTATCACCCGATGCTTCCGCTCTCGCCCCTTCCCATCTCTCACAACAGCATGATTGGGTCCCCCTTGTCCTCACTTTTCATCCCACCAACCTCCACAATCTAAAGATCATCCTCCGCTATTTCAGACAACTCCAGCAGAACGCCACCACCAACCACATCTTACCCTCACTCCCCTGTCTGCATTGTGCAGGGACCGTTCTCTCCGGGACACCCTAGTCCATTCCTCGACCACCAACACCACCCTCCACCCCTCCCATGACATCTTCCCATGTAACTAGAGAAGGTGCAACACCTGCCCATTTACCCCAACCCTGCTCATATTCCAAGGGCCTAAACAGTCTTTCCAGGTGAAGCAGTATTTCACCTGTACCTCCTCCAATCTGGTCGATTGCATTCATTGCATCCAATATGGCCTACTCAACATTGGAGAAACCAAATGCAGACTGGGTGACTGCTTTGCATTAAGGACACTGACCTTCCCTTAGCTGATCATTTTAACACAGCACTCTGCTCGCATGCCTACTTGTCTGTCCTCGGCAATGCTCCATTGAATCACTGTGCAAGCTGGAGGAAAAACATCTCATCTTCAGACTAGGCACTTTACAACCTTCTGGACTTAATATTGAGTTCAGAACCTTCAGATTGTGAACCCACTTCAATTCCTTCCCTTTCTTTAGCTTTACTTGTTGCTTTCTGTATCACCATGTCCTCTCTCCACTCCCCACACTCCAGTGGGACTGTCTATTCTTTCCAGTTTGGCAGTTAGACACACCATTGTTCTGCTATTCACACACTCCAATCACTTAATTTGCACTATCAACATCCTTTCTCCCCCAGTACTCCATCCTCCCTACTACTGCATAAATGTTGCCCCCTTCATGTAGCTCTGGCAAAGAGTCTTTTATTAGCTTGCTCTCTTTCCATGGATGCTGCCTGACCTGCTGTGATTTCCAGCATTTTTTGTTTTCAGTATAATCAGATGAAGGGTAGTTTCAGATGGGACATAAAACATTGCATCAGTGAAAGGTGGCTCCATCACTGAAATAGCATTTTTATAATGACATCATTTCCTTCAGGATAAGGCAACAGTACACTGGATTAAACTGACTTGAGCATTTAGGCATGTAAAATGTGTCTTGGGCCATAGAAAAATTGGCAAGTCCTTTGAGCAACTGAAACAGCCAAAAACAGGTCACTGATTCATTTTTCAAATGCTTTAACGTGGTTTCAGAACTGGAAGATCAACAATTGACTTCTCAATCTGGCAGCCACAAAAGAAACACTATAAACAAAGGAGACCACTGTGTTTTGCATTCATCGATTACATCAACCAGGTGAGCAGAACCTCACAGGAAAAATGCAGAAGCAGAAGAAAATTGTTCACAGCATGTGAGCATCACTGTCTAGGCTAGCGTTAATTGCCTGTCCCTAGTTTCCCAGAGGAGAGTTAAGAATCAACTACATTGCTGTTGTCTGGAGTCACATGTATGCCAGACAAGGTAAGGACAGCAGATTTCTTTAGGAAACCATTGATGAATTCCATTAGGTTCCATTAGTGAGCCAGATGTGTTTTTATGACAATTGGCAGTGGCTATGTGGTTGCCATTTGGTTAGCTTTTATTCCAGAATATTGAATTCAAATTTCACCATCTGCCACGGTGGGATTTCAACCAATGTCCAGTGCAGCACTCCCTCAGTACTGACCCTCCGACAACGCGGCACTCCCTCAGTACTGACCCTCCGACAGTGCAGCATTCTGCTCCCCACAAGCAGGTCTTACTGCAGAATGATGATACAATGGCTTTGAGAGGTGTACTTTGTCCTGGGTTTTGTCTGAATAAAGTTTGAGTCAGAGGTGATGAACAGTCAGCTTAAAGACAATAAACAGCCTGTGAGGCCTTGAGGGATTTTTTTAACGTTGGAACAATAGAAACAGCCTGAATAGGTAGTGGTCAAGCTCCCACACAACCAGGATGTTTAGTTTTAGAGATAGTAGGAACTACAGATGCTGGAGAATCTGAGATAATAAGGTGTAGAGCTGGATGAACACAGCAAGCCAAGCAGCATCAGAGGAGCAGGAAGGCTGACGTTTCGGGCCTAGACCCTTCTTCAGACTGGAATCCTGAAGCTGGATGTGGAAGCCCTTATTCCTCTCTCTGTTACAGCTAAAAGCTTGGGTTCTCTTCCTGCTACCAGAATTTCGTGTGAGACAATCTATTTTACTGAATAAAAACTGAAAGAACTGCGGATGCTGTAAATCAGGAACTACTCCTCTTTACTGGCTCCATCCCGCCTCTTTGACCGGTCTGCTCCTCTCCACCTATCTTCTCCTTTATCCATCTTCTATCCATCTCCCCCTCTCTCCCTATTTATTTCAGAACCCCCTTCCCCTCCCCCATTTCTGAAGAAGGGTCTAGGCCCGAAATGTCAGCCTTCCTGCTCTTCTGATGCTGCTTGGCCTGCTGTGTTCATCCAGCTCTACACGTTGTTATCCCAGAACGTAAAGCTGAGGCTGTAGCTTACTAATCCAGCAACATTACTACTACGCCATGACCTCCTCAAAGGTGCTCGATGTGACTCTCTCCTTTTGTGACAAGATTTTGGATAAGGTCAGCTCTGACAGGGTAACATCAGAACACTTAGCTCCACAGTGGGATCAAACAAGGTTTTGTTCTGGCACTGACACTTTAACACATTCTTCCTTTTGCTGCTGTCATATACCTTTCTGTCATCTAGAGAGGATGTCCTACTTAGACAAAGAACTGATGGAAAGCTGTTCAACCTGGTTTGCCTGAAATATGAGACAAAGATGCACCAAATCCCCAGAGATGCTCTATGTTGACAATGCAATATCAAGAAGCACATTCAATGGTAAAATGGCAAGTTAACATTTCAAGTTCAGTGTTCTGGCAAAGAGTCACTGGACTTGAAGCATTAAGTCTTTTTCTTTATAGATGCTGCCAAACATGCTGAGTTTCTCCAGCACTTTTGGTTTTTGTTTCAGATCTCCAGCATTCACAGTTCTTTGTTTTATTTCAGGAAATAAGGCTGAACAGTTTCCACCTTCAGGTGTTGTTACAGATGTATCTCGGCATCTCTTGGCAGGATAATGTCAGTTGGAGGTCCAGGACTGTGCTAATGCCATCAATATACATTACTTGCTAAGTTAATGTCTGTGCTAGCTCCACCACATTAATTAGATACATGTTGGCTGTCTTCTATATAGCAAAGTGACCACTGGGCCACAAATTTCTGATATCCATACCTCTCCTACCAGGAGACCAGCAAGTAAGATATGAAGATTGCAGATATTGATACTGACAACTGGGAGACAGTCACTGACAACCTCTGGAGGATGACTGTTTGAAAGGCATTGGAAAGTGGTCATGCCAGAGCAGGGCTCTGAGCCACATCATGCTATGATAGAAAACTGTGTTGAGCATTGTTTTACAAAACAGAAGGCTGCCACTGCATGATTCACTTTTATTCATTTTGTGATGCTGCCAAAGGGAAAATTACCTCATGGTCTCAACCTGGAGATTTTCTCAATTTCTGTGTGTTACAATCCCAGCATTTAAACTTCTCTTGTTTAAATAAAGCAAATATCTCTAACCAATTGTGATTGCATTGTCAATTTCAAAGGCAATGATTACAGCATGTTAAACACAATGGATACTTCAGGTTGATTAAAGTGTTCAGTGAGATTGTACCTTGTTAAGTTGTACTCCTAAAAATATTACATGACAATAGTTCAACAAAGCAGTTCAAGTACAGCAAAGTTTTTTTTTCTCTCTGTTTTAAAGAATAAACATTTTATAACATTCCAGTAAAAGGCTGAAGGGTGACCTTATGGAGGTTTTTAAAATCACAAGGGGCATGAATAAAGTGGATTGCTAAGGTCTTTTTCCCAGGCTGCGGGAGTCCAAAACTAGAGGGCATTGGTTTAGGGTGAGAGGGGAAAGATTTATAAAGGACCTGAGGGGCAACTTTTTCATGCAGAGGGTGGTGTGCGTTTGGAGGGAGCTGCCAGCGGAGGTGGTAGAGGTGGGTACAATTACAACATTTAAATGGTATCTGGATGGGTACATGAATAGGAAGGTTTACAGGGATATGGAACAAATGCTGACAAATGGGACTAGATCAGTTTAGGATATCTGATCGGTGCGGACGAGTTGGGCCAATGAGTCAGTTTCCGTGCTGTATAACTGTATGACTAAATGCAGCCAGTTCAAAGGGAACGTTAAAAATGGCCAAGAGTTTGCTAAAAGGCAATGATTCAGTTGGCTTCGATGTTGCAAACTTTGGCAGTGAAATTCTACAACAGCAAATTATGTAATAATTTTTAAACATCACAACTGAAATTACAAACAAAAACAGAAGTTGCTGGAAAAGCTCAGCAGGTCTGGAAGCATCTGTGAAGAAAGACCCGAAACCTGAACCCAGCATCTGCAGTGCTTTCAGTTTTTATTTAGGTTACAGCATCCGCAGTTCTTTCAGTTTTTACAACTGAAATTACTGTGACTTTATATAACAAAGTACTGTGATTATTTAAGACCAATGTTGACAATTGTGTAAATGATTGTTTTTGATATTCAAGGGATCAAATTGTTAATCTCCTATTTAATCCCATTGTTAATTCACAATATAAAAATCCCTCTCACTGTAAGGGGAATAGGAAAGAGTGGGAAGGAAGAAAATTCCGTTATAGGTACAAAATGCACCTCTTCTCTCTTCTGGGCTACATCTCATTATTCAAGTAGAATGATGGGGGAAGGGAGAGACTGAAACATGTGGAAAATCTGACCTATGTTACTGGGAGATGAGATGGAAGAGACCAACAATGATTGTGTACAGATGCCTCCTGGAAAGCATGACTTTATTTAGATATAGAGGATGTTTTCAGGACCCCAGTGTGAGAGGACTGTGTCTTCCCTGCTATATTAGTTGATAAACAGATGAGTGTTCACTACTATCAGGAACTGTGTTTTTAAGCCTTATGGTGGGACAGTTGGTGATTAAATTGACAACCAGTATAGGTGAGAAATGCGTAGCCTAGCTCTTTTCAGTCAGAAAGAGACATGTTATTTAAATTAACTAACCAAGATTCAGCTCAGTTATGGATGTATTAGGACTTTGATGGGAATTGCCACCTTATGAACGAGGCAGCACGGTTGCATTGTGGTATGTACTGTTGTGTCGAAGAAACCAACTGAATCACACATTACAAGTGCAGACTTTGAGGCAAAAACGTTTTATTCATGATATCATGGGGAGCCAATGCTGACAAAAGGTCGGGTCCGTAGTCTCCGATGAGTAAAAAAAAGGCAATACTTATATGCGCCGTTATATTTGAGACACAGTTGTTGCAAGCAGATAAGGACATACACAGTTTAGGGCATCCCCTTAAGGCAGGTCATATGTCATGTCATACATCATGGTTCCACAACCTGTGGTTGCTGATATGTTATCTTTAAGCGGAACGTGTCTTAAGCTCTGGGTCAATATTGAACAACAGGTTCTAAGCCTTCTACAGATATGCAACAATTTGTCACATATCTCTTACTTGACCTATTTTCCCATCGTTCCAACCTCTAATTCAAAGCTTTAGCTACATTCTACATCTAATTACACTTGACACTTTAATTATTCTTCCACATACTGCCTCACGGTGTCAGGGACCTAGGTTCGATTCCAGCATTGAGCAACTAACTATGTGGAGTTTGTACGTTCTCCCCGTGTCTGTGTGGGTTTCTGCTGGGTGCTCCAATTTCCTCCCACAGTCCAGAGATGTGCAGGTTAGGTGGACTGGCCATGCTAAATTGCCCCATACTGTCCAGGGATATGCAGGCTAGGTGGATTAACCATGGTAAATGCAGGGTTACAGGGATAAGTTGGGGGGAGGTGGTGGTGGTGGTGCATCTAGGTGGGATGTTCTTCAGAGGGTCGGTGCAGACTCAATGGACCGAATGGCCTCTAACTGCGCTGCAGGGATTTTATAATTCAATGAAAAGTAATCATTTTCTCTCTCAAACAAGAGAATTTTCTTTAATTAAGGCACTGGCTACTGTGGTTCAAATCTATTGGACCTGTCACTTTGCTGAAATGACCATAATTCACATGCAATCCTTAGTAGCAAATATAAGAAGGCAGTTCTATTGGGGAGGGCAAGTTGCACTGCACTAAGTGATTCTTTTACTTAAATGTTTATACTTACTTGCATACTTTTAGCAAGTCAGTTGATAGGGCTCAGATATAGGAACATGGATTGATTTTCTTTTCACTCTCTCTTTCTACCCTATCTGTTCCTCCTAATATCTTGAAACTTCCAATCAAGTCACCTCCCAACTTTATAAGTTACAGGGAATGCAATCCTAGTTAATTCTTGGAGTCAAAGTATCACTCTAATAAACTGTCTAGAGGTAGTTCAAAGGTCAATATATCCTTCGTAACATGAAGCATCTTGAGCTAATCACAGCACTCCAGCTGCAGTCTAACCAAGGCCTTATTATCTCTATTGTCTGTCTCCTACTGCACAATTTCCAACTCAGTTCAATATTTTGCATTCAATTCCACAGGCTTTGACTTTAGCCAAGTCTATTATGAAGGATTTTTTAAAATACTTTCTGGAAGTCCATATAAATAACATTCATAGATGTGTTGCTATTAATTCAGTCATGTCTTTAAAACAAAAAACAATTAGATTCTTCAGGCTTGACCTACTCTTTAAAAAATATTCATGCTGGCCTTCTGATTACCTGAAAAGTTTTCAAAGGTAGAACTGTTTAATTCCATGATGTGGAGGTGCAGTGTTGGACTGGGGTGGACAAAATCAGAAGTCACACAACACCTGGTTATGGTCCAACAGTTTATTTGAAATCACAAGCTATCGGAGCACTGCTCTTTTGTCAGGTGAACCTGTTGGACCATAACATGGTGTCATGTGACTTCTGACTTTGCTTAATTCCAGACTGTAATAATTGCCAATTGACATTTTAAGTTAACTGATGTACAATTCCCTGGTTTTCCTCTCACCTTTTTAAAATTTAACTTTTACATTACTATTGTGACTGCACTTAAAAGTGCTTACTTAGAGACATCTGGTTAAGAGGTGCAGGGAAATCGTGTCTCACTAACTTAACTGAGTTTTTTGAAGGAGTAACAAAGAGGATTGATGAGGGCAGAGCGGCAGACGTGATCTATACGAGCTTCAGTAAGCATTTGCAAGGTTCCTTATGGTAGACTGATTAGCAAGGTTAGATCACATGGAATACAGGGAGAACTAGCCATGTGGATACAGAACTGGCTCGAAGGTAGAAGACAGAGAGTGGTGGTGGAGGGTTACTTTTCAGACAGGAGGCCTGTGACCAGCAGTGTGCCACAACGATCGGTGCTGATTCCATTGCTTTTCATCATTTATATACATGATTTGGATGTGAACATAGGAGGTATGGTTAGTAAGTTTGCAGATGACACCAAAATTGGAGGTGTAGTGTACAGTGAAGAAGGTTACCTCAGACTACAATGGGATCTTGATCAGATGGGTCAATGGGCCAAGGAGTGGCAGATGGGAATTTAGTTTAGATAAATGTGAGGTGCTATATTTTGGAGAGGCAAATCAGCGCACGACTTATATACTTAATGGGAAGGTCCTGGGGAGTGTTGCTGAACAAAGAGACCTTGGAGTACGGGTTCATAGTACCTGGAAATTAGAGGCACAGGTAGGTAGGGTAGTGAAGAAGGCATTTGGTATGTTTGGTTAGAGACAAAAAGAAGACTGCAAATGCTGGAATCCAAGGTAGATAAACAGGACGCCAGAAGAACACCGCAAGCCAAGCAGCATCTTGAGGAAAGGAGAAGTCAACATTTTGGGTATTACCCTTCTTCAGGACTGCCTGAAGAAGGTATGCTTGCCTTTATTGGTCAGTGCATTGAGTGTAGGAATTGGGAGGTCAGGTTGTGTCTGTACAGGACATTGGTTAGGCAATTTATGGAATACTGCATGCAATTCTGGTCTTCTTGCTTTAGGAAGGATGCTGTGAAACTTGAAAGGGTTCAGAAAATATTTACAAGGATGTTGCTAGGGTTGGAGTGTTTGAGTTATAGGGTGAGGCTGAATAGGCTGCAGCTATTTTCCCCTGAGCATCGGAGGCTGAGAGGTGACCTTATAGAGGTTTATAAAATCGTGAGGGACATGGATAGGGTAAATAGACAAAGGTCTTTTCCCCGGGGTGGGGAGTCCAAAACTAGATGGCATGGGTTTAAGGTGAAAGGGGAAAGATTTAAAAGGGACTTACGGGGCAACTGTTTCATTCAGAGGGTGGTGCGTGCATGGAAATAAGCTGCCAGAGGAAGAGGTGGAGGCTGGTACAATTACAACATTTAAAAGGAATCTGGATGGGAATATGAATAGCAAGTATTTAGAGGGATATGGGCCAAATGTTGGCAAATGGGACTAGACTTATTTAGGATATGTGGTCAGCATGGATAAGTTGGAACAATGGGTCTGTTTCCATGCTGTACATCTCTATGACATCTAATGTTACCATGGAAGAACAAAAAAACTGCAAGTGACAGTATTTCAAATAAGGTCTGACAAAGCCATGTTCAAGAACAGTTTGGTACATCTCATTTCTATGCATTTGTCCTGGATTTTTAAAAGATTCATTCATGGATGAGGGTGTCACTGATTTGAAACCAGGGTGCCAGAACATTATCTAGGTCTTTGAATTAACAGTCTAACAATAATACCACTAGGCCATCACCTCCCCTTATAATTTAACTTAACATCAATGGTATTTCAATTACTTTGCGACACTGGTCATGAACCTTCAGAAATTCATATAGTATACCACAGACGTTTTAATTCTGCTCAACAGCCTTGAGTGCACAATTCTGGGGACTTTACCGGGCTGCATGGGTCTACTTTTTACTGGCTAAATAAAGCTGCCCATAGATACTCAGAGCACTTACTTCCTAGAATGTTTAACTTTTGACTAAGCATACTATACTGGGTATGCTATTGAAAGGGATAGACCAGGAAGATTCACTCAATACTGGTTGACTCCAATAACACAAAGAATGTTAGTTTGTTTAGACACTGTGTAGGAGGAAGCAACTAAGATCAACGAAGATTTCAGCTAAGGTAGTAGACAATTATAGCACACAAACCAGCAGCTAATTCCTTCAAAGAATAGGAGGAGATATTTAAGTTTATGGGAAAGAAAAATCCGTTTCTTCCTTTGACAGTTGTGAATTGGCTCTACACTTTTCTAATTGGCTTTGAGGGATTGAACAAAAAAACTGCCCTGCCCCCACTCAGTGTGACATTCCTGTTTAAAGTGCACAGGCCATTCAAAACATCCTCCTGAACACTAAAGCATTAGTAATGAGATGCAATTAGTGATGAGAATTCTTCTCATTTGTAACACATTAACATGTAGTGACAAGTTTACTGTTGACAAGTTTACTATGTAGTTTGATGATTAAGCAATTTAGTGAATGGAACCATGATTTAGTCAATATTTGGTGATTAAGTTGTAACTATTAACAAATTCCCTGCCTTTAAAACAAAACTTGCCAGACTTGACAATGTTCTGATTCAGACATAATGATCCCCAATGCCTCAGATTTAGAATTTCATCCTTCTATTCAAACTCCACGTCTTCACTGTCTGCCTATCTTCGTAACCCTCCTCCCTCCAATTCCAGCCTATAATGCTTCTGACTGCTTTCACTCTATGATTGGTTGTTATACCTTCAGTTCAAGCCCCATATTCTGGAATTCTCTCTTCAGTTCTGTTTATCTTTCCCACCTGCTCACCTCCTTAAAACTTTCTTCTTTAATTTAGCCTCCAATTACATCTCCTAATATCATCTGTTTCTTTGGCACTGTTCATGTTTATCTGATGACCTTGCTCTGAAGCACTTTGGTATGTTGTCACCTTAAAGAAATGCTATATAATTTCAGGTTGCTGCATTGTTTGCGAGATCAATAGCGCTACAGAAAGTCCTTAAATTCTGTTTTTGCCTTCTTTGATCATCTGGGTTAGACTGGTAGCCTAATGGGCTTTAAAACTATGCTAAATCATTCACATCGGGATATCCACTGACCGCGAAAAAAAATGGATGTCCAAAGTCTGTGAGGACGCATGTGAACATTCTCAGCACAAATGATGTTTAAGGTCAGAAGCAGCACATTCCCCGAAAGTTGCTGGAATTGGCACTCACCCATCGGAAGATGTCAGCTCCTTGTCACTGCAACTGGCTCCTGTCAATAATAACACCTGCTGATTTAACGCCAACTTCAAAAGACTCTAACCATACTGAAAGTTTCCCATCACCAGTGTTGCCAGTTTCTCCCCATCCATAAAATATCTGCTCAGGAATTCTGTCCCCAAACGGCCCTTTATGACCTTCTTTGTAAGCAGTCTTCAAAAGCTGATCGTGTGCACATAATGAAACCCAGGGCAAAAAAAAGGCTCTTTAAATCAAAGGAAGTAGTAAGGAGTCTACTCCCGACTGATCTCCACAGTTGGTATATTATCAGTACCACTCGTTCTTAACTCGAAACAAACTTAATAATTAACGCAGAGATAGTAAGAACGACAGATGCTGGAGTCAGAGATAACACAGTGTAGAGCTGGAGGAACACAGCAGGCCAGGCAGCATCAGAGGAGCAGGAAAGTTGATGTTTCGGGTCGGGACCCTTCTTCAGAAGTATGCTGTGCTCCTCCAGCTCCACACTGGTGTTATCTCTAAATAATTAACGGCCTGTTTACATCCCACATTTTACACTGGACATCGGAAGCAAACGAGAATCATGTTGTCAAACAACAAACTGCCTGTACCCCATGTATTGTTTCCAGCCTTTAAATTTGAACTGACGTCGATTTAAATCGATATCTATCCCAAGTCGGGGATTGCTGCTTCTTACTTTCCGTTAATAATCTAACAATTAGAACACTGTGTTGAATCACCAGAACTTATTTTATTAAAGGTAATGCAGCTCCTGAAATACAAAAACAGGAAGTGTTGAAGAAATTCAACAGGCTTGGCAGCATCTGTGGGGAACCGAAGAGTTAACCCAACAGGATTTCTTCTGAACTGTTATTTATTTTAAGTAGTTTTTAAAAGTAAACTTCATTTTTAAAATAATGAAAAGACATGTTATTCCGACAGACTTTTCTGACAGAAATAAATGAGCAAAAAATAGAAAAGGCCACATTAGCGATTAGTCTGTTTTCCTAATGTATAAAATCTCTGGAGAAATGTTTAAGTAATTAAAAAGCGTTTGAAAATCCGCCTCGAAACAACAGAGGAAGCAGCTTGCTGCCTATCTTCCTTTAATAAGCTTTGCTTTTCTCTCACAACATCTACTTCTGATGATCTGCGATGGATATTTTGTGTATCGGAAATGACTTTAAGGACTAGGCAAGGTATATCACAGAAACACAGTAACCGGTTAACCCGCGGAGTGCCGGCTTAACTTGAAGCTGTACGTACTGCAGCGGATACATTATCGAGAGAAAGAACATACAGTAAATTGACTGGCGAAAAGGTTTTGGATTTTATGGAACCGAAGGAAGAAAGAAAAGTCATTATCACCAGAAAGAAGAAACCTCGCAGTGTGTTTTAGGAGTCTGTTCACATTGCACTTCTTAATACAGTCACACGTCCAAGTGCACTTCACAGACCCATTTAAAAAAAACACGGTCCCACATATCGCCAGAAAAGATTAGAATCGTAGAATCCCTAGAGTGTGGAAGCAGGCCATTTGGCCCATCGGATCCACACCGAACAGCATCCCTCCCGGCCCACCCTATCCCGTAATCCTGCATTTACCATGGGTAATCCACCTAGCCTGAACATCCCTGGACAATTTAGCTTGACCAGTCCATGAAACCTGCACATCTTTGGACTGTGGGATGAAACCCACACAGACACAAGGAGAATGTGCAAATTCCACACAGACAGTCACCCGAGGGTAAGAATCGAACCTGAGTCCCAGGGACTGTGAGGCAACAGTGCTAACCACTGAGCCACCATACCTACCATGACCTACTGTACAATCAAAAATGTAGTTTTAATGAGGAAAGTGAAGTAGAGAGGCAATCAAGTGTAAATAAGGCAGTTGAAGGCCATCAATGAATAAATAAAATCAAAGGTTTTCTAGAGGTCAGAATTAGAAGTGAATAGAATTTAGAATAGAATCCCTACAGTGTGGAAACAGGCCCTTCGGCTCAACAAATTCACACCAACCCGCACAGCATCCCAGCCAGACCTGTTCCCCCATAACCAACACAATCCACACATCCCTGAAACACTATCGGCAATTTAGCACGGCCAATCCACCTAGCCTGCACATCTTTGGACTGTGGGAGGAAACTGGAGCATATCTCTCAGGTTAGAGGAAGTTACAAAGATACTGAGGGACCAGACTTTGGAGAGAGTTGAAAACAAACAGAATTATAAAATCTACATTTTTGACTGGAGCCAACGTCGGTCAACAAGCATGGGGTGATGGGATTTTGATGCATGTATAACCCACCTGTAAAATTGGATGACCTCAAGTATGTAGAACGTGGGAGGTGGATAGGAGTTCAAGTGTACGGCAAAGGTATGAATGAGGCTTTCAGCAGCAGTAGTGTAGGGTATTGTTTTGTGTGTGGAAGTGGCCATACCTTGTGACAGTGCAGATAGATGGTTGATGGATCACTTCCAGGTCAAAATTACAGAGGTTGAGCATCACATAATTGCTAGTGTGAGGGATAGAGTCAGGGCAAGGGAGTGGAATTTGTGGTAAGCATCAAAGCAATTGCTTAATTGTTTCCCATCATCTAATTGGCAGAAATTTCTACTCATCTAATATTAGGCATCAGACAAGCAGTTTGATAATTTACAGTGGCAGAATCAAGATAGATGGTGATGAGGTAGAGCTGGATATGTCATTGAAAGGCTGTAAGTAGGTGAAAAATATGAAGGAGTCAAGGATAGCCCCTTGGAGGAAACCAGAGGTAACTGTGCAGGTATGGATAGAGAAGCCATTGGTGATTGACTATGATTAGATAGGTAAGAATGGAAACCAGCGGAGTCCAGTTCCATATAATCACAGTTAGACAAGATGTGTTTATTTTTGGTAAGATTTTAGTACAAAGACCAGGACTGAAACCTTGTTTGGAGGGATATAAACATAAACTCTTTGAAAGATGCATTGGTGTTTGGAAGATGACATGCTAATTATCTTGCTTGGAATGTTCTGAGACCGGTCACTCGAGCCAACCTTTGATAATGTTCTCTGGTGGGATCACATGGCAGTGCAACTCATTGTCGTATAAAAATTAATCCTTGTACTGCATACAGTGAAATTGCTCGTGACGTTTCAGTAAGTAATTTATTTGCAATCCTATACTGGCGTAATTCTTCCAACCTTTAGTATCCTTGCCCCTTCTCCACCATTTTCTCTTGTCTATATTCGGCTCCACAAATAACATTTTTTCACATGTGAGCCTAAATGCTGAGTGACACAGGGTTATTGTTACACAGCATATTTGCCCTTAAACCTACCTTTGGCCCAAATCCAGTAGTGAGCATGAGGCAGAGATCAAGACCCTAAACCCTGTCTCACTTCCTCTTCTTTTTAAAGCCTATGACACAAGGACCAATTGTAACTCCTGATTCGATGTGAGCTAGAAATTTGTTGATCCCAATGTTCATTTTATGGGTGTCAAGTGTTGACAAATATTGACACCAGTAATGAGCACAATTGAATTTCAGAAGTGCATTGCCCATCATTTTGGTAAAGATTGAAGTATAGAAGACTAGGTCTCAAGTTGAAATATGCTTTATACCCTTTGCATATGTAAACAGGTGGTCTATTGCCTATTTAGGGACCACTGAGTTGAGCTGCCATAAATAACCTACTGCATTTAGGAAAAAACAGATCTAAATGCAGCCTAACAGAGACAACACATTCAGAGAAGCCCATATCCCAAGAGTCAATGAATAAAAAGTAGTTAGGCTACATGTAGAGATAGTAAGAACTGCCAATGCTGGAGTCAGAGATAACACAGTTGAAGAAGGGTCCCAAACTGAAACGTCAACTTTTCTGTCCCTCTGATGCTGCCTGGCCTGCTGTGCTCCTCCAGCTCCACACTGTTACCTCTGACTCCAGCATCAGTAGTTCTTACTATCTCTACATGCAACCTAACTACTTTTTACTTATTGACTCTTGGGACATGGGCTTCTCTGACAAGGCCAGCATTTAGTGCCTATTCCTAGTTGTCCTTGAGAAGGTGGTGGTGTGAGCTACCTTCTTGAACTGCTGCAATCCATTTGGTGTAGGTGCAGCCACAATGCTATTAGGGACCCCGGATCATTAAGGTATAGTGATGTATTTCTAAGTCAGTATAGTGAGTAGCTTGGAAGGGAATTTTCAGTTGGTGGTCTTCTCATGTATTTGCTGCCTTTATCCTACTGGATGGTGTAGGTTTGGAAGCCTTGGTGAATTTCTGTAGATGGTACGCACTGCTGATACTGAGTGTCTGCAGTGGAGGGAGTGAATGCTTGTGGATTTGGCTCCAATCAAGAGGGCTCCTTTGTCCTGGATAGTGTCAAGTTTCTTTTGTTATAGCTGCACACATCCAACCAGGTGGAGAATATTCCATCATACTTCTGGTTTGTGCCTTGTAGATGGTGGACAGGCTGTGGAGATTCAGGAGGTGATAAATGTACAGCTGTAATTATGGACAATTTTAATCTGCAAATAGATTAGGCAAACCAAATCAGTTACAATCAGTAACAGTCATAGAGGACAGGCCATTCTAGACTGCGTATTGTATAATGAGAAAGGAATAATTGCCATTTGCACTGATTGAGGCCTCTTGGGGAAGAGTAACAATTTTCTTCATTTTTTTTGCAGTGTGACAAAGCTGATTCTGAGACTCGGGTCCTGAATCTAAATAGACAAAACTACAATGGAATGAGGCTGACCTGGCTATGATAATTTGGGGAGCGTTATTTAAAGAGATAACAGTGCATGGGAATGACAAACATTTAAAGATAGCATGGGAGAAGTGCAACAATTGTTCACTCCTGCCTGGCACAAAAATAAAATGGGAAATTAGAATTGTATTAAATTCAAGGAAAGGGCATATAAATATGCCAAAAGAAGCAGCACCTGAAGATCTGGAGAGGTTTGGGTTTCAGCAAAGGAGAATGAAGGTATTGATTCAGAGAGAAAAAATAGAGTGCAAGAGTAAGCTTGTAGAGAACATACAAACTGACTGTAAAAGCTTCTATAGGTTTGCAAAAAGAAAATTTTTTAGCTAAGACAAAGATAGATTGAATACAGCTAGAAACGGATGAAGTTATAATGAGGAAGAGATGACAGACCATATATACAGGAAACAAGAAGATGTGATTTAGTTGGACTTTCAGAAAGTGTTTGATAGGGTCAACATAAGAGATTAGCATGTAAAACTAAAGTCCTTGGGATTGGGGGTAATGGCCTGACATTGTTTCCTGTCTATCAGCCAGTTCACTATCTAGGGTAGGAATAGACACTTCATTTTGTGAGTGGCAGGCAGTGGGTACTACAGGGATCATGCTTAGACCCCAGCTATTCATAACATATATCAATTATTTAGACGAAGGAACTAAGTATAATATCTCAAAGTTTGCTGATGACAAAGCTGGGTGGGAGGGTGAGCTGTGAAGAGGATGCAGGGTGGTTCAGTGTCATTTGGACAAGTCGAGTGAGTGGGCAAATGCATGGCAGATGAAGTATAATGTGGATAAATGTGAGGTTTCCAAATTGGTAGCATTATTTGGCCACAAGTTGTCGGATTATTATCTGAATTGTAATAGATTAGGAAAGGGAAACTGCACTGAGATCTGAGTGTCCTTGTACACCAGTTACTGAAAGTAGGCAGGTGTGGCAGGTGGTGAAGAAGACAAATGATATGTTGGCATCGTAGCAAGAGAATTTGAGTACAGGAGCAGGGATGGTTTGTTGCAATTATACAGGGCCTCGGTGAGATCACACTCAGAGTATTGTGTGCAGTTTTGATCTCCTTACCTGAGGAAGGATGCGCTGGTGATGGATGGAGTAAACAAAGCTTTACCAGACTGATTCCTAGGATAGCAGGACTCATGTATGAGGAGAGGCTGGATTGAGTTAGAACTATATTCATGGGAGTTCAGAAGAATGGAGTGGAGCTGTGGGCTCATAGAAACCTATAAAATTTTAATAGGACCAGAAAGGTAAATGCAGGAAGGATGCTTCCAATGACTGGGGACTCCAGACTAGGGATTACAGTCTAATGATATAGGGTAGGCCATTTAGGACTGTAATGAGAATAAATTTCTTCACCCAGAGAGTGGTGAGTCTGTGGAACTCTCTGCCACAGAAAGTGACTGAAAGCACTTTATCAGCTAACTGATCATAAACTCTCCAAAATCAACAGTGGTATCAGAAGTGCGATATCACAAAAGTCAAGGTTTTATTTTGAAAAGCTGGGAAGCAGTCTTCAATTTAATTAAATGTGTATTGAGTAATTCTTAAGTAAACCAGTGACTTTTGCATATGCTAGACAGTTTGAAAGTTTGACTGTGTAAACTGGGCAGCTGGAGCAAAAGATGTATTAGGAGCAGGAGGAGACTGTAGAAGAAGGAGGATAACAAGTCTATTTTTAATTGTTTCTCTAAGGAAATAAAGAAGGGTAAGGTTAAAATTTGAAAAATGTCCATAATAAATTGGCCTACAGTATATGCCTTACAACTGAATAAAAAATACAAGGAGTCCAGGGAACAAGTTTCAAAGAGAAAGTGAGACAACAAGGTGCAGGGCTGGATGAACACAGCAGGCCAAGCAGCAT
>NC_063355.1:33863298-33894242 GCF_021869965.1 Rhincodon typus
TACACCTTGTTATCATAGTTTTATAGCTGCTGGGTTAAAATAATTTAATAATTCTACACTGCAATAATTCTGAGATTCTAGACAGCCTTCTCATCAAGATCTGACCCACTAGCAGAGATGGAATCTTCTTTAATCATGGTCCAATTTTGGAATCATAGAAAGTAGGAGGAGTCAGTCATTTAGTCCTTTGAGCCTGTTCTGCCATTCATTCTGATAATTGCTGATCATCCAACTCAAAAGCCTGTTCCTGCTTTCCCCATATCCTTGATCCCTTTAGCCCCAGTGCTATATCCAACTTCTTCTTGACATCATACAATGTTTTGGCCTCAAATGTTTTCGGTGGTAGCGAATTTCACAGGCTCATCACTCTCTGAGTGAAAAATTGGGGCCCACTCTCCAATGCCTGGTTCTCTGAATAGAGGCGTAATTGTCTCTTCCCCAACTCGTATCTGTCAGGATCCAAGTTCTGGGTGAGAAAGTCATTTTACATATTTCATTAATTTTGTTTTCAGTTTCCATGTGAGCCAGGAGGATCAAAAAATAATGAAAGGGGACCACTAGGAACAACTAAAAGCTTTCTTTAGCTAATGCAGAATCACTGAAGTGTTATGGCACAGAAGGAGACCATTCAGCTCACCATGTCTGCACCAGCTCTGCAAATGTGCAGCATGCCTGAGATCCATTTTCTACATTTTCCCCATACTCTGGTTTCTATTTAAATAATCATCTAATACCCTCTTGAAGGCCACATTTGAATCCGCTTCCAATATAGTTGCAGGCAGTGCCTTCCACACAAAAATGACTTGTGCAGAAAAGCCTTCCCCCGACCCCTCACATATACGTCACATTTACTTCTACTGCAAATCACTTCAAATTATTGCTTCTCATTCTTGGTCCTTTGAGTTGGAACAGTTTTTCCCTGTTCTACTGAAAATAAGGAAATGGCAGACTTGAAGAATCATGTTGCATCATTGTTTACAGCAGATGAAGTGATCAACATGTCAGATATGTTAGGGAAACTAATATTGCATCAGGAACAGGGACTCAAAATTAACAAAGGCAGCAACACTATAGCAGTTAAAATTGGAGAACTGGAAGCAGGAAGTGCTCTGGGGACATGACATAGTAGCGTTGGCAGAACAGGACTGGATAGTTAACATCCCAGGTTATTGGGCTTTTAGTAGAAACAGGGAGGGTAAAAGAGGTGGTGGTGTATCAGCCTTGGTCAAAGATTGCTCTTGAACGAGATACAGTTCCTGAATTAGAATCTATTTAGTTGGAGGTGAGAAACAGGACAGAAGTAATGACCTTGTTGGGTATTTATTATGGACCTCCAAATAGTAGAAAGGAAGTAGAAAAGAGCATTTGCAGGCAGATTATGGAAATCTACAGGACAATTTCTAGTACCCTAGGGTAGATGGGGAAAAAGGTAGGGTGTAAGGCATGGGAGGGGAGACATTCCTGCAATGTGTGCAGGAGAACGTTCTGGAACAACACATATCCAGTCCTACCAGGGTAGGGGCTGTGTTAAATCTGGTCCTAGGAAATGAGGCAGGCCAAGTGGAGAATGTCAGAATGGGGAGCATTTAAGAAATAGCAATCATAATCATCCTTCTTCAGGAAGGATGTTGTTAAACTTGAGAAGTTGCAGAAAAAATTTAGAAGGGTGTTGCCAGAACTGGAGTATTTGAGTTATAGGGAGAACCTGAATAGGCTGGGGCTTTTTTCCTTTGGGTATCAAAGACTTGGAGGTTTATAACATTATGAGGGGTATGGATAGGGTGAATAGCCAAGGTCTTTTCCCTTAGGGTACAGGAAATCAAGAACTAGAGGACATAGGTTTGCGGTAAGATTTAGAAATGGACCTGAGGAGTAACTTTTTCCATTTAGAAGGTGGTGCGTGTATAGAACAAGCTGCCAGACGAACTGGTAGAGGTGAATACAATTACAACATTTAAAAAGCATCTGAATGGGCATATAAATAGGAAGGGTCGAGGTCATGGGCCAAATCCTGGCAAATGGGACAAAGTCAGATTGGGATGTCTAGTCAGTGAGGACGAGTTGGACCGAACAGTGCGTTTCTTTCCAGTTTCCAATTATCTCCTTTCCCAATGGTTTCTTGCTCCCAATTGCCCCTACATTCTAATCATCCCTCATTCCTAAACACCCCTTCCAATTATATGGTGTTGTAATATAATTTCAGTAGTTACAATTATTAAACACTGTTCTGTTTATTGAAAACTTGCCCTAGTAAGGTTAATGAACACACTCAAGACAGGGACTCCCAGAGAGAAGAGTTTAAAAACCCAAAAAAAAATCTCAAGGAGGGAGGTTGGCATAGGAACAAACATGAAAGTCTATATGATTAAGTACAATTGTCCACTGAACTGCTAAAAAGGAGAGGATTGGCATTTTAAATCCTTCAAAGCATGCTCATGAAATGTTAAATATGGACAAAACACCAAATACTTCCTTCTGACAGCAGAGTGCTCTATGCATGGATTGCCATTAGTAACCCCACCCCTTTGAAGCCATAAAGTTCCACATTTTTCCTTATTTCTTCACTGCATGACATTAGCTGAACACGAGGCATGTAATTTGAACTCCATGTACTACATGGGCCGAACATTTAATGATACTCAGCATTCCCTTCAATGCCATAGCAACTTCCAAGGGCCAAAAATAAATCAGATATCACAGGCAAATAAGTCTGTTAAATACAGCCCACTAAAATGGAGGACATTTACACTCCCCATATTCCATATTCCCAAACACCCCTTCAATTTAAGGGAGGCAATGGCCTAGTGGTATTATTGCCGGACTACAAATCCAGAAACTCAGCAAATGTTCTGGGGACAGGTTCAAATCCCACCACAGCAATAGTGAAACTTGAATTCAATTAAAAGAAACAGTAATCTAGAATTAAGAATCTAATGATGACCCTGAAACCATTGCCAATTGTCAGAAAAATCCACCTGGCTCATTAATGTCTTTTAGGAAAGAACATCTGCCGTCCTCACCTAATCTGGCCTACATGCAACTCCAGAGCCACGGCAATATGTGGTTAACCCTCAGAAACGGCTGAGCAAGACACTCAATTCAAGGGCAGAAGACACCCACATTCTACAAGTGAATACAGAAAAAGGCACCCAACGTCTCTCCCCAATCCCTAGTCCGTACATCGTTACTCCTCGAACAGAGCTCCCAAAATCCGAAGGCACAGGAAGCGGGAAAACAACACATGAATTAATTGGACAAGTGGGGAGTCACCTATCCAGTCGCAGGTGTCGTCACTGCACTTTTTTGTCCAATCAGAAACTCCTGCAGGGACAGATGCTATCATTGGAGGAGAAACAAAAGTGGGAGAGAAGGAGGCCTGTGATTGGAGGAGTTGCAGTAGTTCACATGGAAGATGTCTGGAAGTGCAACCATGATGAGGAGTTGAATGTTCACTAATTACCACTCTCACTGGGCCTGGGTCTTGGTGTGGTGGGAAGAACGGAGCAACCACCCGTTCACTCTTGGTGTGGTGACGGTGGGAGTTGAGACAGAGGCCAGGAGTAGAAAACAAAGGAGTTACCGCTAACTCAGAGAAGGTGAACACGTTTAAATTTCATGTGCTAATAGGAGCTGAGGAGGCAGTGAGAAGAAGGCCATGCTGATCTTTTGCTAACTTACTTAAACTGTCTTATACCTGTCCGGCATCCATTTCATCGTATCAAATGGTTGCAGTTTTAAAGGAATGTAATCTTAGTTTGTTGATAATTGTAAATTGGGAATTGCATTTCAGCAATGAGCAAATACCTTACAGTTGGCTGGGCAATATTGGCTCACATCTTGCCTCCTTTTACTGAAGTGTGATGTACACAATTTTACAAGATCATGATCTGTTGTTGCTACTGCATGGACTTCATCCTGTTTTTGGATGTAGTAATTGCACAAAAAAGCTGAAATGTTGAAATGCTGAGGTCACTTTGGTGATGTTATACAAATACACTGATGTCTTGATGGTAATAGACAATCAAAAGAAAGGCTAATATTAACTTTATGTGTATTTATTGTTGTTGGTTAGAATGGAAACTTTCACTTCAATTAAAATTTGCTGTTCTCACTTGTTGGAATCACTATTACACAAGCCGTGTGTTGCTAAATAAAAGTGAAATAAATTTTTAGCTTTGAAACCTGGTTGGCATACTTTGTTTGTTTTTTTTCTGATTAATTATTGTCTTTATATGACCTCAAGTCTTTCTGTGTTATCTTGTCTATCTAAAGAAAATACTGAAAAGAAAGCACGTGCACTGGTGAATACATGACTGCATTACCTAATAAAGGAATTAGGGAGAATGGAAACGGAGCCCTGAAAACCAAAAAACGTTGTGACCCAGTGAGAAAGGATGATTGGCTCCCCTCTCTTTCGTCCCCACTCGGTTGGTTACAGCAGGTTTTCCTTTTTAGCATGCATCTATCACACTTCAATTAAACTTGGCAAACCAGATCTAAAATAAAGGAGGCCCACTTTGAGTTTTCTTGAGTGAAAGGGAGTGGAGCCATGTTAAACTAAGAAAATGTGCCAATAAACACAACACAGGGAATAATAAACACAAAAAGCTACTGGGATATGGTGGATGTGTATACAGACAAGAATGTACAGGGTATTGCTAATGATTTTAGAGTCCTTGAGTTGCTGGAATGAAACCTGACTTCCCGTAGCTGTTGTGCTCTTTCCTTAAGCATGATGAAGCTTACAGATAACCTGGAGTTCTCAGTGAATGCATGTTGGCTTTTTTGCTAGCAGTGGTTTCCGAGGCCGCTGGAAAAAGAGATAAGAGTTTTCAGTATCCTTGTTGTTATTCCATGTTGCTTTTTCTGCTTTGTTGTTCAAAGACTACTGTTCATTTGGGTCTATTTGTATATTCCTAAGACTGCACATTGTTTTTCCAAGTTGGCTATCTGTCAGAGAAACTTTTCATCTCCCACTATGTAGTTATCATGCAAAAATGAATAAAAAGAAAGATGTGAATTTTTTTGATGCCCAATTGTGTTTCAGTCCCTCTTGATTAAACACATAACTTCAATGTAACCAGTTTCATGTATACTGTATGGTAAGTTTGCAGATGACACAAAGATTAGCTGGTGGTTGCCTGTGAGGTGGAAGGCCTTGGGTTACAGGAAAATATAAATCGATTGGTCAGATGTAGAATCAGTGGCAGATGGAATTTAACACTTAAATGTGAAGTGATGGACTTTGGAAGAAGGAACAAGACAAGGAAGTACTCAATGAATGGCAGAGCACCTAAGAAGTTCAGAGGAAAATAGGGATCTTTGGTTTGTTGTCTACAATGCTTGAAGATGGCAGGACATGTTAATAGGGTAGTTAAGAAGGCATATGGGACAGTTGCATTTATTAGTTGATGCATAATCATAACAGCAGGGAGCTTATGTTGGAGCTTTTCGGGACTGATTAGGCCACAGAGTACTTTGTGCAGTTCTGGTCACTACACAATAGGAAGGCTGTGATTACACTGGAGGGGATGCAGAGCAGATTCACCAGGATGTTGCCTGGCATGGAGTTATTTGGCTATGAAGAGAGGCTGGGTAAGCTAAAGCTATTTTCTTTGGAGCAGAGAAGATTGAGGGGGATCTGATAGACGTGCATAAGATTGAGGGCACAGCCAGAGTGAATAGAAAGCAGCTGTCTTAGTTGAAGGGTCAATAGGAAGGGAGCATAATATAGAGTGAAAGGCAGGAGGTTTATAAGAGATTTGAGGAAAACACTTTTCTCCCAGAGGATCATAGAATCCCTACTTTGTGTAAATAGGCCATTCGGCCCATTGGATCCACACCGATCCTCTGAAGAGCATGCCACCCACTCCCTTGCCCTATTCCTGTAACCCTGCATTTCCTATGGCTAATCCACCTATCCTGCACATCTTTGAATTGTTTGTGTACCTGGAGGAAACCTACGCAGACATGGGGAGAATGTGCAGACGGCCGAGGGTGGAATCAAACTTGGGTCTCTGGTGCTGTGAGGTAGCAGTGCTAACCACTGCACTTCCATGTGGGTGGTAGCAGATTGAAAAGCATTTCCTGGGAAGGTAGTTGAGGCAGGAAATCTCAATCTTTAAACAGCTCTTGATGAACAATTTGAAGTGTCACACACCATTCAAGGTAAATAGGTCTTGTGTGGGAAACTGGAATTAGTAGTGTATTTTTGTCCGTACAGACTCAAAGACCAAAGGCTGTATGATTTTATGATCTGCTTTATAATGTAGTAATATCAAATATCTCCCTGTACCCAGATATGCAATGTGGGTTTGTTCCATTGCAGCCTGTATACCTTCCATTGTATGACTGGCTGTTGCATTAAACCTGCACTTTGCTTTTTGTGCATCATGTATCTGATGTGAACACACTATCAATGAGGTTTTACAGTGCATCTATCTAAAGTTTACCATGTTATCTTGTATGTCTACTGCATTTGATCTTGTATTAAGATACTTTATATAGTAGCCTTCACTAATTATTTCAACATTTTACATTGTGCCTTAATGCGTGTTGACTCTGGTGTTGCTGGGATTGCCAAAACCGAGCTGATTAATACATAATGTATAACAAATTCTAGATCTGTTTTTTATATACTGACTGGCAACCAATCAGGCCAAGCTACTTATGCAACGAAAAGTTAAACAAATGCACATTCACTTTCTGTAGGGTCCCCTCACCCTCATGAATTTGACTGAAGTTTTCCCACCATCTGCTCAAGTATCCATGATCCTTAGGTGCTGCAGATATCATTCCTGATTCATTGTCTAAGAGATTTCTCTCCCACGAATCAATCTGACAAAGGTCTATGCATCACTCTCTAGTACAGTGGCCAAACTCTAAATTACCCATCTCGGGCCATTGTCCGTAGTGGGCTGTCTGTCCTGGATCCCTTGCTCCTTTTTCAGAATTTTACTAAGTTGAGAGCTTAAATTTAGTGGACCTTTTTTAACCAACTGTTGCCAGATCAATCAAATTAATGATGTTTTCTAATCAACCTATTCAGAGACATTATTACACGCCTCTGAAGCAAGTGGAACTTGAAACCTGGGCCTCTGGGTTCTGAGGTAGGGACACTTCCAGTGCGCCACAAGAGCTGCTAAATCAAATTTACAACAGGTGCCTTAAAAGTTATGGCAATATCATTGATAACACTGATTCGATCTATTCTCTGAACAGGGGTTGCAGCCAATGGCTGCCCTTGACCATTAGATCAAGCCACCTGTGTTGTCACTTGCATTACCAAAGCTGCATACAATGCTTGAGTCTGAACCAAACACCATTCAGGCCAGCCAACTGAGAGATGTTTGGAATGCCAGGTATCAGGTAATGGTGAACATTATAATTAAAATTCTATCATCCTTCATCAAGGGAGGGGGCCACGAGTGATGGGATTGAGGCATCTTTTCCCTGTGAGTTCCGGTTTCTCAGTGAATCCCAGTTGAGCTTTCAATTGCCTCCCATGATCATCAATGTGATGAGAAACATGCTGCGGGTTATAAGCAAATGATTTCGTAGCCATCACTGGTCATGGTTAATTCTGTGAAACAGAATTGGTAACAAAAATCAACCATGACCAATGTTTCCAATTACCCCTTCCTTTCATGACCAAACCGGTTCGCATTGATAATTGTAATTTAATAAGATCCTATCCATTTTAGTGTGAATCCCGGCTTCTTTGGTGTAACCATACTGTGACCTTATCTTCTGCACAAAGTACCTCAGTCAGTTCTATTCCTGTCCATATAGTGTCCGATCTTCTGATCCATCACGTCTTGTTCCAGTCCATGCAGCTGTCTGAGAAGCCATTGAATTCTTGCTGTCTCTATTTCCCTCTTCCTCAGGTCCTACTTCCTCACAGCCAGAGGACAGTATGACTGGTAATGTTATCACCCTTCCTGTCATTCATTCATTTGGAATTAAGCCAGGCTTTCTCCTGGGTGTTGCCCTGATTCTGAGTAGGATGTTAGGCAGTAGATAGGTAAATCTCTGTCCTGTCTCTTGACTGGCCTTAGCTAGCGCTCTTTAAAGTCCTATTCATTTTGCTCAATCATGCCTGAGTTCTGCAGGTGGTGGGGAATGTGAAACGTCTGTTTTCTTCCCAGTGACTTAAACTTTATTAATGACTCATCCTGTAAAATGTTTTCTCTGTTCCAAATCCACTTGCAATGGTATACTCCCTTACCCTTGTTTCCTTTTATACTTTGTATTCTTAATTGTTGCTGTCATGGAGCTACATTTCTTTCGCATGGCAGCAGGGGTCTGAGTCGACGTACGGGAATGGGTGTTTCTTGCACATGACTGCTTCAAAGTCTGAACTCCAATTAATTACCTCCTCGTTGTCTGGTGGTGACCACTGATAATACTGTCTGGCGTTTTCGTGTTTCCTTAGACTGTTGTATGCTGACATTTACTCGCCTATGTATTTCTAAGTATAAAGTAGTATTAATCACTGACCTTTTATTCTTTTTCTTTGGCCTATTCACCATTTCTTGTTTCCTTGGGGTCTAAGTTCTGCCTTTCGTTCTGAATTTTCCTGATTTCTTTTTTGGTGCTCTGCAGTGAAACTCGTTAGGTGCTATGTGATCCCCTGTCAGGAAGCCCAGTGTCCTTTGCTTCCATCTCCTTTCCCGAAAACATCGTTATTCTTTGTTTTAGACTTCTGGTCTCCCTGAACAATCTTAGTTCCTGGATCTGTGCAGCTTTGACTGAAGTGTTGCCTTTAATGGCTTTTCGTGGTCTGACTTATTTGTGTGGCTTTCACTTTCTGTCCTACCAGTGCAGTTCTACCTCCTTACCAGGTAACTCCTGTTGTATGTCCTCCTTTAGATTCTTTGTATCTTGCCCATGTTGGTTCAGGTGAGACTAATATCCCTACTTATATATGGTAACTTAAAGGATAGCCATTTGCAGTACTGGCCCTGATGACAGGACACAATGGTCTTGCCAAATATGCCAAAATCATTGTTGTGCAACTTTATAAACCATCAGGAGACTTGGGTACAGATTACAATTGCTTATTCAAGCATATGGCAAGCCAGTCTTAGGCAGTGTAAGACTGTACTATGAAAAGCAGCAAGTATTCATTCCATATATATGCAATTTTAGTCGCATACATCATTTAATTCTACAACTTAAGATGACAGTGGCTTCAGTGCCAATTTCCTGTGGCAAATATATTAGACATTATTCCTGCAGTACACACATACATTGGGGCTGCTTCTTTAACTATCCAAGGACCCCACTCCAATCCTGCTGATTGCAGCCTAGATTGCACATCCTAGTTTCTATCACCCAATCCCTGGCCTAGTCCTTTGCCCTTTTCTCATTCCTTCTGATAACTATAGTACATCTGCTAATCTTTTGTTCCAGAACTAGAAAGCATAAGTTTAAGGTGTAAGGGGCAATTTTTTCACAGAGGGTAGTGCATGTATGGAATGAGATGCCACAGGAAGTGGTACAATTGCAACATTTAAAAGGCACCTGGATGGGTATATGAATAGGAAGGGCTTAGAGGGATATGGGTCAAATGTTGGCATATGGGACTAGATTAATTTAGGATAGCTGGTTGGCATGGATGAGTTGGACCAAAGGCTCTGTTTTCATGCTGTACATCTCTATGATTCTGACTTTTTCCTGCTTACAACTTCAAGGCACTTCTAACTGAAACAGTTAAATTCTTTTGGTCATTAGTCCCTTAATCTTGTTTTGCCATTCAATCAGATTGTGGTTCATCAGTACCTAACCCCCATTTATTCCCTCTTGTTTCATATCACATGACAACCATACCTGACAAAAATGCTGTGGCTTCAATCTTGATGATCTTTCATAATTACAGCCATTGGGAGCATGAGATGCATATTTTCACTTTTTTTGTGATAAAATACTTCCGGATTTAATTCTTGAATAGCGTAGTTCTAATTGTGATTTTTGCTGAACAAAACACATTTTGTGGAAGCTTTCAACGTGTAATTGTTAGGGAAGTTTGAATGACATGCCACATAAGTGTTGTTTTCCCTTTATTTTGGAATGAGAGGAAAGTGTTAATTGGTTGGCAAGTGGGTGCTAATTGGTAGATGCATTGCTTTGGAGGAAGTAACAGTTAGTGATGATTGACAGTCAACTACCAAGCTTTGTTTAAATTTTAAACAAGGCAGGTTGACTCTGTTCAAGGCGTTGCCCTGAGACATCAGAGAATGGCTTTCAACTATTTTGCTCATTTTTGGATGGAACTAGGGATAACATAAATTTTCAAAGAAAATGGAAAAATGATTCACTTGAGAAACAGATATTTGAATAAAAATGTTTAACATTTGTTTAGGAACCTGAGAACAAAACTATTTTTGTAACAAGAAGCAGGTGAATGTGTGCCGACAGTGTAGGTATGGAAAGAGTTGTAACTCTGTTTTCAGTCAGTTCCAATAACTCTTAGTGCAGGGAGTTGTGTAATTAGCAAATTTGAGTGGTAACGTCTGTACCTGGGCTCAAAGGTGCTTTTATAAATTATTTAAAATTATTTGTTTAGGGAAGTGTGTGAGGCTGTTCCAGCAACGTCCTGTATAATTTGTAGAGCTTCACTTTAGCACAAATAGGGTCTTTATTTGGCTTCATTCATAGTCACACGCCTTAAGCAGCCCTTTCACATTTTACCTCAGACTCATTTAAGTGGGAATAATCACAGACAAAAGTTTAGCAAAGTTTATTTAGAAATGTGCTAACTTCTTCAAAAAAAAAGCAGGGCATCTTGTATGTGTTGACAAATGGTTTCCTTTCTCCAGCATTACTCTGGCTTGTTGTTGATTTCTCCCAATAAAAAGGGGTCTGTGTATGTGTGTGTGTGTTGGGTTCTCTGTGTGCCCAGGACTCGGCTCCAGGCCACCTTCCTCTTCGTCCTCAGGAAGAAGACTGGAATCCAAACAGAATGGAATGAGATTTGAAAAAAAAAAGCTAACTTCACCGTTCACAGATAAACACTTTTATTCCAAACTGAGCCAGCTGTCAGAGATTTCCTGAGATCCGCGTATCCTTGGAGACAGGTTTTTGGGAGTTGTTTCACTAATTTATTCTGGCTTCAGAAGGGGGTTACACACAATGTCGACTTGTTCAACTAGATTTTTATCAAACAGTTCGAACGTGCTCCTATCAGAAGCTATCCCTGAAAGAATAAACATTTCCTTAAAAAGTAATTGGGGCCAGAACTGTTAGTGCAAGCTTACTTTGAGCATGGTGCAAAAGGGAAAGGGAACAATATCTGAAGTCGCACTTTGAATTTTAAAACAAGTTTTGAAATATACTATATTCTAAAACTCTCCAATCCTCAGATTTATTACTACTTCTGGCCTCTGTATAAGGTTTCTCTTTTGATCTTACACAATCCTTAACTTCCTTTATTAGCCATGGTTGACTGACCATTTTTTTGTTATTTTTTTCACCTTGAAGGAATATGTGACTGCTATAAGTTATGTCATGTTTTGTTAAATAACATATATAATCATGCCTTTTAATGTATTTTCCCAATCCAGTCAGCCAACTTGTGCCTTGTTTTCATAATTTCCCTTATTCAAATGTAATACTCTTGCTTCAGAGGGAGCTACTTCAGTTTTCTACAAAATGTAAAATTTTATCATAGTGTCACTTGTCCCTAAATGTTCTTTCTCAGTGAGGTTATTAATTAGTTCTTTTTCATTACATAATACTAGATCCATAGTAGCCTGTCCTCTAGTTAACTCTTCAACATGCTACTCTAGGAAACGACCCCTAAGACCCTTCAGAAACTTGTCCTCCATAGCTTTAGTGCTTAGTTGGTTTACCCAGCCTATATGCAGTCTGGTATCACCAATGATTACTGTGTTGCAAGCTTTTCTAATCTCCTGATTTGCACCATACCCCACATTGTCATTATTATTTGATGGCCTATAAATTACCCAATGCCTGCTGCCCTTTGCTATTCCAACCAGATTTGCACATTGTTCTTCCAATCTGAGATCCTCCATTACTAATGTAAGACCATATCAGGAGGGCTTAAATACAAGACCAGGGATGTACTGCTGAAGCTGTATAAGGCTGTGGTCAGATCACATTTGGAACATTGCTAGCAGTTTTGGACCCTGATTCTAAGGAAGGATGTTGTGGCCTTAGAGGGAGTCTTGGAGAGATTTACAAGAATGATCCTGGAATGAAGAGCTCTGCGTGAGGAGCTGTTGCAGACTTTGGAGATTGGAAGGATGAGGGCAGAACTCATTGAAACTTACAGAATACGGAGAGGCATGGATGGAGTGGATATGGAGAAGATGTTTCTATTAGTAGGAAATACTAGAACATGAGGGCACAGCCTCCAATCAAAGGGCTGACCCTTCAGAACTGAGATGAGGAGGAATTTTTTTAGCCTGAGGGTGATGAAGCTGTGGAACTCATTGTTACAGAAGGCTGTGGCCAAGTCATTGAGTGTATTTAAGACACAGAGGTAGATATGTTCTTGATTAGTAAGGGGATAAAGAGTTACAGGGAGAAGGCAGAAGAATGGGTTGAATGGCCTAATTCTGCTCCAATATTTTTTGTGACCTTATGACCTTACGTACTGATCCCATCTCATATTATCAGAGCAACTCTTCCTTTTTGTCTGTCCTCCTTAAATGTGGAATGACCATGAATGTTCAATTCCCAATCTTGGTCTTCACTCAGCCATGTTTCTATAACCACAATTATATCATAACCATTTATCTCTAGATTATCTATGTTGTGTGAATGCTGCATGCATTCAGGTGGCGTGCCTTTAATGTTTGAGATAGCAAGAACTGCAGATGCTGTAAATCAGCGTCAATACAGTGTGGAGCTGGAGGAACACGGCAGGTCAGGCAGCATCAGAGGAACATGAAAGTCGACTTTTTGGGTCAGGACCTTTCGTCAGGATTGGGGAGGTGGAAGGGAGCTCAGAAATAAATGGGGAAATAGGGCTGGGCAATAGCAGGTGGGGTAGTGACAGATGGATGCAGGTAGGGGGTTGTGGAGATTGGTCAATGGGAAGAGTGGGGTGGATAGGTGAGAAAGAAGATGGACAGGGTATGTCAGGTCAAGGAGGCGGGGATGAGAGGGAGTGCTGGACATGTGATGAGGCCAGGTTGGGGAGATTTTGAAGCTATTGAATTCTATGTTGAGGCCATTGGGCTGTAAGCCCCCGAGGTGGAATATAAGGTGTTGTTCCTCCAATTTTCATGTGGCCTCTGTGACATTGGAGGAGCCCAGGATGGACATGTCACCAAGGCAGTGGGAAGGGGAATTGAAATGGCTGGCAACCAGAAGGTGGTGTTGATTGGAGCGTATAGAGCACAGATGCTCCGCGAGTCTGTCACCGAGTCTGCGCTTGGTCTGTCTAATGTAGAGGAGACCACATCGGGAGCAACGGATGCAGTAGACCAGGTTAGAAGATGTACAGGGGAGGTGCAGGGGCAGGTGTAGCACTTCCTGCGGTTGCAGGGAAAGGTGGTGGGTTGAGTGGGGAGTGTGGAGTCGACGGAGGGAGTCATGCAGAGAACAATCCCTATAAAAGGCAGATTGGGGTGGGGAGGGAAATATATCTTTGGTTGTGGGGTCTGATTGCAGGTGGTAGAGGATGATGTGTTGGATTCGGAGATTGGTGTGCTGGTATGTGAGAACCAGAGGTACTCTATGCTGTTGTTGGGGGGAGGGGGGCTTGAGGGCAGAAATGCGGGAAATGCAGGAGATGCGGATGAGGGCATTATGAATCATGGGAGAGGGGAAGTTTGCGGTTCTTGAAGTAGGAAGACATCTGGGATGTCCGGGAGTGGAATGCTTCATCCTGGAAGTAGATGCAGCAGAGGCGGAGGAATTGGGACTATAGGATCATGTTTTGCAAGAGGATGGGTTAGAGGAGGCGTAGTCAAGGTAGCTATTGGAGGTGGTGGGTTTGAAATAGATGTCAGTGCTGAGTCGGTTGCTGGAGATGGAGACGGAGGAGTGCAGGTGAATTTGAGGTTGGGGTGAAAGGTGTTAGTGAAGTGGATGAACTGTTTGAGTTCCTCATGAGAGCACAAGGCAGCAACAATACAGTCATCAATGTAGTGGAGGAAGATTTGAGGGATGGTGCAGTGTAACGGCGGATGTTTGTCCTTTTCACATAATTCTGCATTTGAGGCAAACTGAATCAACATTCTCCCTAATTTATTTTCCACTGCACAGACCTCAGTGGATTCCATGAGATCGGTCTTGATCGCATTTGCTATTTGATGTATGCTGAGATGTTAAATCACAGAACATTACCCAAGTTCCTGTTTCCATAACCTTTTATGTTAGTTCTGGGTTTTTGAACATACAATCTATAAGGTATGGAGATTTTACTATTGTACTATTGTACAGTAAAGTTTGTTGAAAACTGGAATCTTGTGGCTTTACTTTCATTATAATTCCCCCGGATCTCATGCTTTGTCTTTTTTTTAACAAAAGACCTGACCGGTTTATAACAACATATTGGTGGTCTGGTTCAGAACTATAACAATATAAAGAGAAAGACACATGTGGAAGAATCAAGGATAAGAAAATAAATATCAGGTTTTCTAGGTTGAATTGATACACCAGAATAAATTTTTATTGTACCAACTTGAAAACAAAAATGAATGAATAGCTATACTATAACAAGTAAGATAATGATTTTAGATATATTTTATATATATAACTTGAACTCGTAACATTCAGGATGAAGATGAGGTATTTATGTGTTAACACATAATTGTTATTCAATACCCCACAGATTTCACTTTAAAAGCCTGATGCAGACAAGACAGATATTAGCGATACTGCCGGTCAACAAATCTCATTGAAACTCCATTGCCTTCGCAAAGGATTCCAAGTCAAATTTGCTCATTCTGCCTCTGTTTACACCTCCATAGTTCGTTGTGTTCTTCTGAGACAGAGTTTCCCAGAACTCCAAGATTGCTCCTAATTGTCTAATTACAGACACAACTTCAATTTTAATGTTAACGTTGAAAATAGGAACAAGAGTGGGTCATTTGGCCTGGTCTACCAATCAGTATGATTATGGCTGATCATCCAACTGAGCACACTCTTCCTACTTTCCCCCATACTTTTTGATCTCTTTAACCTTAAGAGCTATATTTAGCTCCATCTCTAACATTCAACGTTCTGGTTTCAACCATTTTGTATGGCAGAGAATTCCACAGGCTCACCACTCTCTGGGTGACACTTCTCATTATAGTCCTAAATGGCCTATCCCATATCATCAGACTGTGACCCAGTCATCAGGAACATTCATCCTGCACTTACCCTGTCTAATTCTGTTGAATTTTATCTGTTTCTATGAGATCCCTCTTTATTCTTCTAAAGTCCAGTGAATATAATCCTTACTTCATATGTTAGTCCTGCCATCCTAGGAATTGGTTTAGTAAATCTTCATTGCACACTCTCTATTGCCAAAACATCTTTCTTCAGATAAGAAGACCAAAACTGCACACAATACAGCAAGGCAGCATACAATTGCAGTAAGACATCACTGCTCTCTATATAAAGGCCAACATACCATTTGCCTTCTTCAATGCCTGCTGTATATGAATGCTTACTTTCAGAGACAGGTCTTGTTGTACCTGTCCTGTCCCAATCGACCATCATTCAGATGATTCTCTGCCTTCCTGTTTTGGCTACCAAAATGGAATTATATTTAAATGGATTTATATTTATCTATACTTCATCTGCCAAACATTTGCCCATTCACTCAACTTGACCAAATCAGACTGAAACGTCTTTACACCCTCTTTACAGCTCACCCTTCCACTCAGATCAAGCAACGATCTTCACTGAACTGTTGCCAAGTTTGCTCTGGGCTTCAGTCTTTCTCAATTACACACTGCTTGTATTTCACACCACTGTTAGCTGCGCTGAACTATCAGTGGTTCTCAGTGCTTTTTAGGCCCTCACATTTTCTCACAGCACAGAACCACAATTCCCTGGGATTTCTAACTACCTGGATTCTGCTCTTCCAACAACAAAACGCACCTTTTCTCAAGTCCATAGATAAATAGAAACAGAGAAGCAGTTTGAGTGTCACCCATCTCCTCGAGAATGTAGCCTGCTCTGAGATATATCTTTAACCTGGCCTTTTAAGTATCCTGCATTTTTAATGAGGTAAATTGATTTTATACTGAGTTCACTGAATGCTTTTTATAATTTTACCTTTATCTCACAAAATAAACAACAGTGGCTCAGTGGTTAGCACTGTTGCCTCATGCCACCAGGGACCCGGGTTCAATTCCACCCTTGGGCAGCTGTCTGTGTGGAGTTTGCACATTCTCCTTGTGACCGTGTGGGTTTCATCCAGGTGCTCTTGTTTCCTTCCACAGGTGCAGGGCAGGTGGATTAGCTATGCTAAATTGCCCATAATGTTCAGGGATGTGTAGATTAGGTGTGTTAGCCATAGGAAATGAAGAGTTGGGGGATTGGTTTGGGTGGGATGCTGTTTGGAGGGTCTGTGTGGACTTATTGAGCTGAAGTGCCTGTTTCCACACTGTAGGCATTCTATGACTATCTCTGGATTGTAGTTACTACAAGTAGTGTAGACACTGCATCTCCAGTTCAGCAAATAGACAAGCTGTTTCTGATTCTATCTTTCTAACCATTAACCTCAAAGAAATATGAAGCCAACTTTTTAAATGTAATAGACTTCCATGTGCTTCAATTACATTTATCCCATTTTCAACATGCAATGGCTATATCTATATACAAGGCTAACAGTTGTACTGCTAGACCAGTAAACATGTAATCCAGCAAATAGATACCAATTTAAGATTCAATAGATTTTATTTACAGCTATACAGCATGGAAACAGACCCTTCGGTCCAACTAGCCCATGCTGACCATATTCCCAAATTTAACACCTATTTAACCATCCTGTCTACCTGTGATGCAAATTTCAAAGAATTATGTATCTGAACCCCACGTCTCTTAGTTCTGCAACACTACCCAGGGCCCTACCATTAATTATATAAGTCCCATCCTTGTTTTACCAAAATCCAATACCTTGCATCTATTCAAATCAAACTCCATCTGCTACTCCTCAGTCCATTGTCCCAAATGATAAAGAGTTCTGCAATCTTAGATAATCTTCTTCACTGTCCACTATACCATCAATTTTGGTGTCATCCACAAATTTACTAAACATGCATCCAATGTTCTCATTCAAATCATTTATATAAATGACAAGCAAAAGTGGACATTGTACTGATCCCTATGGAATACCACTGGTCACAGGCCTCCAGTCTTTAAAACAACCCTTCACCACCACCCTCTGTCACCTACCATCGAGCCAATTTTTTACCCAATTGGCAAGCTCACCCTGAATCCCACATGATCTAACTTTACTAATTAGTTTACCATGTGAACCTTGTCAAAGGCTTTACTAAAGTCCATGTAAACAATGTCTATCGCACTGCCCTCAATCCTTTTGGTTACTTCCTTAAAAAACACAAATCAAGTTTATGAGACACGATTTCCCTTATACAAAACCATGCTGACTACCCCTAATCAGACCTTGAACAAAAACAAAATTGCTTGAAAAGCTCAGCAGGTCTGGCAGCATCTGTGGAGGAGAAAACAGAGTTAACGTTTTGGGTGCGGTGACCCTTCCTCAGAACCTTCCTAATCAGACCTTGCCTTTCCAAATGCATGTAAAGCCTATCTTTCAGAATCACCCCCAACAACTTACCCACCACTGATATCAGTCTTACAGGTTTATAATTCCCAGGCTTCTCCTTACAGGCACAACCTTAACCATCCTCCAGTCCTCCGGCACCTCACCTGTGATTATAAGTGATGCAAATATTTCTGCTAGGGACCCTGCAATTTCTTTTTTAACTTTCCCCAACATCCTGGGATACACTTGATCAGGTCCAGGAGAATTATCCAGGTTTGGCTTCTAAGACTTCCAGCACTTCCTCTTCTTTCATGTGAACTATTTTCAAAACAACAATATTTATTTCCCTAAGTTCTCTAGCCTCCATTTCTTTCTCCACAGTAAAAACTGATGCAAAATATTAATTTAGTATCTCTCCCATCACCTGAGGTTCAACACATAGACAACATTGCTGACCTTTAAGGGGCTCTATTCTCTCTCTAGGTGCTCTTTTGCTCTTAATGTACTTGCAAAATCTTTCTAGATGATCCTTAACCTTAGCTGCCAAGGCTATGTCATATCCCTCTTTGCCCTCCTGATTTATTTCTTAAGGATGCCCCTACTATCTTTATATTCTTGAAGAAATCCATTAGATCCCCATTGTCTATTTCTAATATTGATTCTTTTTTTATTCTTGACTAGAACCTCATTGTCTTTATTCATCCATTGTTCCCTACTCTTACCTGCCTTACCCTTCACTCTAACTGGAACGTGATGCCTCTGAACACTCGTTATCATACTTTTGAAAATCTCCCGCTTGTCAGTCGTCTCCTTACTTGCAAACAGTCTACTCCAAGCAACTTTAGAAAGTTCTTGTCTCATACCATTAAAATTCGCCTTACTCCAATTAAAACTTTAACTTTTATGGAAAGCTTATGCTTTTCCATAATTGTTTTAAAACTAATAGAATTATGATCACTAATCCCAAAGTGTTCCCCTACCAACACTTCAGTGACTTGCCCTGCCTTATTTCCCAAGCGAAGGTCAGGTTTCCTCTATCTCTAGTAGGTACATTTACATGTTGATAAAGAAAATTTTCTTGAACTTGTTGACAAATTCCTCACCATCCAAGCCTTTAACACTATGACAGTCTCAGTCAGTGTTTGGAAAATTAAAACCTCCTACTGTTACAACGCTGTTATTGTTATTACATATATCTGGTATCTCTCTACATATTTGCTCCTCAATTTCCCTCTGACTATTGGAGGCCCAATAGCATAATCCCATCAAGGTGATCATCCCTTTCTTGTTTCTAATTTTTACCCATATACTTTCACTGGATGATCTCAGAAATATCCTAATTAGTCGTAATGTTTTCCTTAATCAAAAATGCACTCCCCCTCCTCGTTTGCTTTCCTTTCTATCCTTCCTCTAGCATCTAAATCCAGAACATTGAGCTGCCAATCCCGTCCTTCCCTCAGCCAAGTTTCTTTAATAGCTGTGACTCCCAGTCCCATGTTCCCATACATGCCCTGAGTTCATCAGCCTTACCTAAGAGATCCCTTGCATTGAGATAAATGCTGTTTAATTCCTCAGAGTCACTTTGCTCCCTGACTTGCTCTTGTCTGCCTTTTCCAATTAACTTGCTCTTTTCTGATTCAGAACCATCCTCAACTGTCTGTCTATATTTACTGTTATTTAAGGACTAATTTATGAAACCCTTTAGTTTAAAGGCTCCTGAAATAGAACTAGCAACTCTCCCTGCCAGGATACTTGCCCCTTTCCCATTCAGGTGAAACCCATCCAATTGGAACAGGTCTTTTCTGCCTCATAAGAGATCTCAGCGATCCAAAAATCTGAATCCTTGCACATTGCATCATCTCTTCAGTCACTGATTTGCGTGCCCTATCTTTTATTCCTACTCTCATTTGAATGTGACAATGGGAGTAAACCAGAGATTGCTACAATTTGAGGTCTTGCTTTTTAACCTTCTACCTAACCTTTTATACTCAATGTGCAAAGCCATAACCTTTTCTGTAACTATGTCATAGTTTGCCAATGTGTACAACTTCTGGCTTCTCAATCTCCCCTTTGATAGTATGCTTCAACCATTTTTAAGATGTCTTTAACCCTAGCACCAGGAAGGCATTATACTGAAGAAGGATCTAGGCCTGAAACGTCAGCTTTCCTGCTCCTCTGATGCTGCTTAGCCTGCTGTGTTCATCCAGCTCTACACCTTGTTATCTCGGGCATTATACTATCCTAGATTCATGCTCATGGCCGCATAATCTCCTGTCTGCGCCCCTGACTGGGGAGTCCCCTATAACAATTATTCTTTTAAACCTTAACAAACACAGCTTAACATAAGATTCATTCTTAGTGCCTGAGATCTGTCTGCCACGTATATTTTGCTCTAACAGACTATCCCCTTCAACAGTTCTGCTATAACGGGATAGTTGCGTTCACGCACAACATTGCTCTATAGAAAATCAAGCTATAGAAATAATGGGGCCTATGGGAAAAGCGGGATAAGGGGCAAACTACCAAAAAACATATGACTCAAAATCGCTCAAATATCACTCAAAAACCTAAACACAAAGGACAGCACAGCTTGAATAAATGTTTTATTCATATTTAATAATGAAATAAAAGTAATTTTAACACCTTATCTTGAAAAAAACTATCAAGATGATTTGATGTGGGAGGAGTTTTTGAGGTTGTTAATGCAGGGGCTGAGGGTCGTATTCTTCTTCTTCTTCTTCTTCTTCTTCTGGTGCAGTTGTGGTTGCAGGGTTAGGGTGAAAAATAGTTAATCCACAAGTGGATGGCTGTGGTTCATTGTCTTCTGACTGTTTCTTGGAGGGGGGGTGGTAATTGGCTTTAAAAAACATCTAGTATTTGCTGCTTTGCCCTTTTTCTTCTTTCATGAAGAAGCTGTTCATAGGGTGCCAAATAAGATCTTATTCCACAAATTGCTACCCTGTTGCATTCTGCATTGTAATCATTGTCCTCTAAGAGCTGCAACTGCTTCTCAATTTCCCTCAGGATAGAAGACAAAACAGAAGTGAAAAGCGCTCGTGGTGCTGCTTCCAAGACTTCGTCTGCTTCATCTCCAGCTTCCATTTCCCCCTCAGTGACAAGTTGTTGTAGATCAGCTGTAGAATGGTCTTCACAGTGGGACTCAAGCAGCTCTTCAAATCCAACTTGCTTTGCAAGATCAACACAACGTTCTTTGATCCTTGGGAGCTCCTCTGACGGATCAAAGGTTTTAAAACCTTGAAAAAAGTCTGGGAGAAGCTTCCACCAAACTGCACGCAAGCAGTCCTTACTGACATCACCCCAGGCCTCCACAATATTGTCAATTTGCATTCTTGATGTTAAAGCTCTTCCAACATTGAAGAACACTGTCCTTATCTCCGTCAGTGGTTGCAATCAACCTTTCAAATGTGCACCTTAATCAATAAGCTTTAAAAGCTGCTATTGCACCCTGGTTGATGGGTTGAAGGACAGAGGTTGTATTTGGGGATAGAAATAGCACTTTGGTGTTTTCAGAAAGTTCACCAAAGGTGGGAGGATGGCTTGGCGCATTATCCAGGATGAGGAGAATCTTGAAATCCATGTTTTTTTTTCCTGCAATACCTTGTAAAAACATCTTCCAAAACATTAACAATAAGGTCAGAAAAAATTTGCCCGGTCATCCAACCTGTTTTGCTTGACCTAGACTAGACTAAAAGTAACTTTTCAAGGCTCATGGGTTAGCAGAGTGGTACACCACCACAGGCTTAAGCTTCAAGTTTCCATTGGCATTGGCACCCACAGCACAGTCATACGATCCTTTGCCACCTTAAAGCCTGGAGCTTGTGCTTCATTCATGGAAATGTAGGTTCTTGACGGCATTCACTTCCATTATTAACCTGTCTCATCAAAATTGGAATCGCGTTATAGCCAACATAAGTTCGCGTTTTAGGGATAACATTCCCCTATTCATCAGTCACGTTATAGCCAATTTGCATTGCCGGAACGTGAATTGCAGCAGAACCCCATACCCAAAACGTGGTATCTGTTTGAGAGAGGAATAACCAGAGGAGACTTCTGCACTAACTTCTTACCTTTCCTGACAGTCATCCATCTATGATCCTGCTGTGTGACCACCTCTCTAAACCTACTAACCATCACACTGTCCCTTGAATACCCTTTGTGGCATTAAACCTGAAAAGCTCCTTATATTTTTTAAAAAATCTACCCTTCCTTATCCACAGATATTATGGGTATATTATGGGTACCCGCACGGGCCCCAAGCTACGCCTGCCTCTTTGTAGGTTACATGGAACAATCCCTCTTCCGTACCTACACCCCACCTCAAGTAAAATGCCTGCACTCGGGTCAAAGCCTGTTTATGTTTGGATGTCATCGCTTTCTACTCCCGATCACTGTTGCTGCACAGATTAAAAAACATCTGCAACCAGACCTTGGAAGCCAAAGCAAAACATGGTAAGAGCATGGATATGTTCTTTGGGATCTGGGTTGACTCTTAAGTTTGGCTCCTTCGTGTTCAGGTCTTGTTGCTACAGTGAAACAAAAACTGGGTGTATGGGAATCGCTTGGCGTAAGAACCTGGCCATTTGTACTGTTATACAGCGCAGGTTTGGCCCATTCCTCACTTCTACTCTATGGTCACCTTAGCCATATGTTGCATTGTGTGCAGGTTAAATATGGACCACATTCACATGGACATGATGTACAAACCTCTTGATAACAGGAAAAACATGGACCCAACATCACCTTTTGTCCTGATGGTCATCTTTGTGTGCAGTAGCATCAGGCTGTGTACAGACCCTTGTTACACAAACACCAAGTGTTGCTGTATATTTAAGCTTTATCTCTGGCAAAGGAGGAACCTGGGCATGTTGCCATGCAATGGTTCATTCATTTGAACATACTATACCATTTAGCCTTTCTGGTAAAGTTTATGCTGAAAATCCCCTTTGGCCACTCGTCCATCAAATAGTTGTCATCAAGCAAAATCCTCAATGCCCTATGGGAAATTGAGACAGTAGATGGTATCACTTTGTTCCCAGAGCAAACTTGAAATTGTGGCAGAAATCCTCATCACCAGACTTTCAAAAAAGCACATAGTAGTAGCTTGGCTGATAGCAACAAAGGCCCACGCTTTCATGTCCTTCCTGCCTGATTAGTCTCACTGTTGCAGTCATTGCCCTAGAGGTGATTCTGGTGAGGAAAAGAAAAAGTTATCCACTTCCTTCTGGAATGTGGCTTTGTAAGGAAATCCGACAAAAACAATACTTTTTTGTCACTCTTCATGTGGAGTAGCTCTGTTACGTACCACTCTACTCATGGGCTGCTCCCAGAGTTGCATACTGAGAAAACAACATTGATTGCGGCTGGAGGATCATAAATGTGATGAAAGATGCTCTCAAGTTTGCCAAAAACACACTGGTTCTCCAATGCAAAGAATTGTCCAGGACAATGTACTGACATTTATCAAATCTTAGGGTAGTTGCCTCCGAGGTGAATTGAGGAAATATCAGCATCTAAGCCATAGTTCAACGAAGGGAATAGAAATTTTGTAGAATGCCTCAAGTTAGATTCCTGATTTGATATTCACAAAATGAATTCCATGAGTATTGGAAACTGTATTCTTGAATCTTAAATTGGAAATGCTGTATGAAGAAAACTTGCATTCTATTTCACTTCCGTAATATTCAATTTGGAATGTATTCATTTCTGACAACTTTATGAATAAAATATTTCTGGAAAAATAACATAAGGCAAAGATGCCAGCACCTATGTGCCAGGGAACAAGGGTTGACCACTGTTTCAGAGATAGTAGGAACTGCAGATGCTGGAGAATCTGAGATAACAAGGTCTTCAGAAGGGTCTAGGCCCGAAATGTCAGCCTTCCTGCTCCTCTGATGCTGCTTGGCCTGCTGTGTTCATCCAGCTCTACACCTTGTTATCTCAAGGGTTGACCACTGCTGTTTATAATTGCCTTTTCATTAAATATGGTTTTAAGTACTTAATCTCGGGGTCCAGTTGGCTGGACAACTGATTTGCGATACAGAGTAACACCCACGGTATGGGTTCAATTCCCACATTGGTTGTGATCAACAGGAGGTCCTGTCTTCGCAACCTCATGAGATGTGGTGTTCCCCAGGTTAAAGTTACTAGCAGTCACCTCTAATGAGAGCGCAGCTCTCTGGGACAATGGGAATTTACTTTTACGTACTTAAATTCGCTCAATTCTCCTCAAATTGCAGGTGTGTGCCATATTAAATTGCAAAAAAAAAAAGGTGACTTTTTAAATTCTTGCCAGCCTTGGCAAGAAAGCCATGACTTTGAATTGTGCAGATTTGTCATTTTTATAGGACTGAGACCAAGAAAGACGCTCATGCAAGTAGGTTCTCGAGAGTAGACTAGGGAGGAGGATGCCAGTCTAGGAAAGGCTAAAATATTGCCATGGTTTCCAGATATGTGCAATTGCAGAGGATATTGTGCAAAACACAATTCAGAGTTGGTAGAAGCATGCTTGGTTGTCAGGTAGTTAATCACAACCACAAACTCTTTCACACCATAGCTGAAGAAAGGTTAAGCAGCTTCCCCTATTCTTGAATTGCAATCATATAGGTGCCCCTAAAGTGGTTTAAAAATGCAGTTCATCAACACCAGGGCCATTAGGGATGGGCTATAAATGCAGACCAAACCAATGATGCCCACATCCCACGATTTTTTAAAAATGCACTTGAATAGTTAAAAACACGAGTGGTTGGAGGAAATAGGAAGGTATACAGGCAAGGTTAGACAGAGATGGATGGGAGGCAACTTTTATGGAGCATAACTACCCACATGAACCGGTTGCAATGAATGGCCAGTTGTTCTGTAAATTCTGTAGACTTTGATACCTTCAGGAAATAGGCAAGATAGAGTCAATAGTATCCTGTGCTGTGAAATTCAGGTCTTTTGTGTTCCTGTCATTTTTAAATTTGTGGTTTTATTAAATTCAGCAATCTTATGTTCTAGATAATCAAATTACTTTGAATTAAAACAACTGAATTGAAACTGCAAATTTAACGCAGTTTGGATGCATTGTAAAGCTCCTCAATTGGCAATCTCACAGCACCTCCTACTGTACATCGTCACTTTTTCAATTTCCTTACATAAGCCATCCTTCTAAAGTCAGTGATAATGTGGGACCAGTTTGTGGATCAGGCCTAAGAGGTTAACACTATTGTAAACTCTTTCTATGCAGGGTGCAAATCTTGTAATACTTCACACACAATGCATTATAATGCATAATAATAGATGTTTAACATTATGTTTGAACATAAGGCAGTTCAATGTGAAGCAAGGGTGCTGAATTTGAATGAAAAGTTGTGAAAGTCAAGCATGACTGTACACCAACTATGGATAGTCTTTAAAGGACTATTAGTGGGAAAAATCTTTGGACTGGTCAGACTTATCTCAGTAGTAGATGCTGGTAATTTTCCAATCATAAAGGTTGTGATAAATGGACACTTGGCTAACAAAGTAAAGATTGGGCATAACATGGATGTGAATGGAAAAATATGTTTGATAAAGTTTTTTTTTGAGGATGTTACTAACTAAATTGATATAGGAGTCAATGGATGTAGTATATTTAGATTTTCAGAAGACTTTTGATACGGTCACCCCTACAGGAAGCAAGTTAGCAACATTAAAACAGATGGATTAAGTATTAGCTAACAGACAGAAAACAGTAGGCATGAATAGATCACTCTCATATTGGCAGACTGACTAGTTGAGGTACTGCAAGGATCAGTACTTGGGCCTCATCTGTTCACAATACTAATCAATGATTAGAACTCGGGAACCAAATGTAAATGTTCAAATTTGTGAGCAGCTACAAAACTAAGCTGGAATGTGTATTGCGAGGAAGATGTAAAACATTTTCAGGAAGATTTAGAAATAATGTTCAAAATTGTTAAGTGGGAAGAACAGACGTCTATAATATTTCTTAAATGGCAAGGTTGAAAAGTGTAGACATGCAAAGGGATTTGGGTGAGCTTGTCAGGAAGTTATGAAAGGCCAACATGCAGGTGTAGCAAGCTATAAAGGCTAACAGAATGTTAACCCTTATTGCATGAGGATTTGAATATAGCTACAGCGAAGTTTTGTTTCAATTGTGTAGGTACCTGGAGTATTGTGCGCACTTTTCACCTTGTTATCTCACGAAAGGATTATTTCTGTAGAGGGTGAGCAACAAAGGTTTTTACCAGAACTTGTTCCTTGGATGGCAGGATGGTCCTATAAAGAGAGACTGGAAAAACGGGGATTGTATTCTCTAGTGTTTTGAAGAATGAGAGTTGATCTAATTGAAAAACTGAAAGGAATGAATAGGGTCAGTGTACATGTTTCCCCTGTTTGGAGAGTCTAGAACCAGGGTGGATGAGTGAAAAATAAGAAGGGTGCCATTTAGGATCAAAATGTAGAGAAACATTTTTAAGAGGGTGGTGAACCTTCGGAATTCTCTACCCTAGAAGGTTGTAGAAATTCAGTCATAGAGTGCATTTAGAATAGATATTGATAAATTTTTGATGATTGATGACATGGAAGTTTAAGAGGATAGCATGGGTAAAAGCCATTGAAATGTTCAATCAGTCACAATTATATTACATGTTGGAGCAGACTCAATGGCCTACTCCAATTCCTATGCTCAATTACTTATACTTCTGTAAAGGTTACTGAATTTACTAGCTTAATGTAATAAGGATCACAATATGCTGAATATTACTGAAACAGCCCCTCAACCTCAATGCCTGGTGAGTGCTATTTAACCAATCTCTAGAAAGTTGGCACTTACGGAGCTTCAATTGTCTTCAATACAAAGGACAGCGTTTAAAAAAAACTGACCATGACACCTGCTCTGGAATTAACAAGCCATCACTGCTGATGCCATAGCGAACACCATCGCTGCTGATGACACTGTCTCCATTTCTGAGGCCAACACCACAGACACTGAAGACGCACCTACTGTCACCGCTGCCGCCGCCGCCGCCTACTCCGCTCCGCCCACCGCCGACGGCGCTCCGCCCATCACCAACGCGGACGCAACTCCGCCCACCGCTGATGCCGACACAACCCCGTCCACAGCCTACACAACTCAGCCCACTACCGCCGACGTTGCTTCACCCACGGCTAGCAGCTCCAGAGGAGACAGCAACACCCAGCCCTGCCGAGTCTTCACCATCCCCCCAGACCTCCCCCTTACTGAGGACAAACGGTCAGTCCTCAGTAAAGGGCTCACCTTTGTCGCCCTCCACCCACACATCAACGAATACCGGTCATGTTTGGACATTGAGCAGTTTTTCCGCCGCCTCCATGCTTACTTCTTCAACCGTGAACCTAACCCTCCCTCTACTGACCCCTCCTCCTGGACACCACCCCAAGGCCTCCTACCCTCCCTCAACCTCTTCATCTCCAACTGCTGTCGAGACATCAATCGCCTCAACGTCTCCACCCCTCTTACCCACTCCAACCTCTCCCCCGCAGAACGTGCAGTCCTCCGCTCCAATCCCATGCTCACCATAAAACCCGCGGACAAGGGAGGCGCAATTGTAGTATGGCGCACTGACCTCTACATCGCCGAGGCCAGACGCCAGCTCTCCGACACCACCTCCTACCCCACCCCCGACCACCAAACCATCATCTCCCAAACCATCCACAACCTCATCACCTCAGGTGACCTCCCATCCACAGCCTCCAACCTCATCGTTCCCCAACCCCACACCGCCCGCTTCCATCTCCTTCCCAAAATCCACAAAACCTGACTTCGCTGGTCGACCCATTGTCTCCACCTGCTCCTGCCCCACTGATCTCCACCTATCTCGACTCCATTTTCTCCCCCTTGGTCCAGGAACTCCCTACCTACGTCCATGACACCACCCACGCCCTCCACCTCCTCCAGAACTTCCAATTCCCCGGTCCCCAACACCTCATCTTTACCATGGACGTCCAGTCCCTATACACCTGCATTCCCCATACAGATGGCCTAAAGGCCCTCCACTTCTTCCTGTCCCGCAGGCCCGACCAGTCCCCCTCCACTGACACCCTCATCCGCTTAGCCGAACTCGTCCTCACCCTCAACAACTTCTCTTTCAATTCCTCCCACTTCCTACAGACAAAGGGGGTGGCCATGGGTACCCGCACGGGTCCAAGCTTTGCCTGCCTCTTTGTAGGTTACGTAGAACAATCCCTCTTCCGTACCTACACTTGCCCTAAACCCCACCTCTTCCTCCATTACATTGATGACTGTATCGGCGCTGCCTCGTGCTCCCACGAGGAGCTCGAACAGTTCATCCACTTCACCAACACCTTCCACCCCAACCTTAAGTTCACCTGGACCATCTCTAATACCTCTCTCTCCTTCCTGGACCTCTCTGTCTCCATCTTGGGCAAACACCTAGAAACCGATATCCATTTCAAGCCCACCAACTCCCACAGCTACCTAGAATGCACCTCCTCCCACCGACCTTCCTGCAAAAATGCCATCCCCTATTCCCAATTCCTTCGCCTCCGCCGCATCTGCTCCCAGGATGAGGCATTCCACTCCCGTACATCTCAGACGTCCTCGTTTTTCAAGGACCGCAACTTCCCGCTCTCAGTGTTCGAGAACGCCCTTGACTGTGTCTCCCGCATTTCCCGCAACTCACCCCTCACACCCCGTCCCCGCAATAACAACCAAAAAAGAATCCCCGTCATCCTCATGTACCACCCCACCAACCTCTGGATCCAACGCATCATCCTCCGACACTTCCGCCATCTGCAATCCGACCCCACCACCAAAGACAATTTTCCCTCCCCACCCTTATCTGCTTTCCGGAGGGACCACTCCACACTCCCCTCCAGCCCCAGCACTTTTCCCTGCAACCGCAGGAAGTGCTACACCTGCCCCCACACCTCCTCCCTCACCCCCATCCCAGGCCCCAAGATGACTTTCCACACCAAGCAGATGCTCACCTGCACATCTGCTAATGTGGTATACTGCATCCGCTGTACCTGTTGTGGCCTCCTCTACATCGGGGAAACCAAGCGGAGGCTTGGGGCCTGCTTTGCAGAACACCTACACTCAGTTCACAATAAACAACTGCACCTCCCAGTCGCGAACCATTTCAACTCCCCCTCCCTTTCCTCAGACAACATGTCCATCCTGGGCCTCCTGCAGTGCCACAACGATGCCACCTGAAAGTTGCAGGAACAGCAACTCATATTCCGCTTGGTAACCCTGCAGCCCAATGGTATCAATGTGGATTTCAAAAGCTTCAAAATCTCCCCTCCCCCTACCGCATCCCAAAACCAGCCCAGCTCGTCCCTGCCTCCCTAACCTGTTCTTCCCCCCACCTATCCTCTCCTCCAACCTCAAGCCGCACCCCCATTTCCTACCTCCTAACCTCATCCCGCCCCCTTGACCTGTCCGTCCTCCCTGGACTGACCTATCTCCTCCCTACCTACACTAACCTTTACTGGCTCCATCCGCACCTCTTTGACTGTCTGTTTCCTCTCCACCTATCTTCTCCTCCATCCATCTTCTATCCGCCTCTCCCTCTCCCTATTTATTTCAGAACCCCCTTCCCCTCCGCCATTTCTGAAGAAGGGTCTAGGCCCGAAACATCAACCTTCCTGCTCCTATGATGCTGCTTGGCCTGCTGTGTTCATCCAGCTCTACACCTTGTTATCTCAGATTTTCCAGCATCTGCAGTTCCTCCTATCTCTATTTAACCACTGTTCTGGTTTATATGTAAGCTGCACAGAACTTTAATGGAAAACTTACCTGCAACCTAAAGTCTTATTCCTTGAAAATGCTAATTCCATGGGAGTTTCGGATCTTTAGGATTTTCCCCAGCACAAATAAAGACTGCAATCTCTCAGTCCTTGATTGCTAAACACACTGCACAATAGTAGTGCACTATACAGATGTGGAGGGTCCAACTTTCCACTGTTGGTTTGAGTTGATTTAACCATATTCCAATGAGATTTAGACTTTGTCCCTGGGCTAGATAGCCTAAAAATCAGCCTGAGCCCATTTTGAATTACTGTCCCTGACTGGAAAGTCTACTCACAGATCTAATAGAGGACAGGTACAAGTAGGTATGATAATTATTTTGTTGTGTGTTTTTATGCTGACATCCATGAGCTAGGGGTCATTCAGGCTGGTTGAGAAGGTCAACAGCCACTTTCAGGACTTGGACTTATTGCATATTAAGACTAAATACTATAAGACAAGGAATTCATAGAACAGTAGATTACAGTCAGGTATATCTATTACTGAAAACAATATTCTATAAATGCTACTTCCTAATACCTGCTGGTCTACTGCATATGCTCTGCATGTGTTTCTAAGATTCACATGGCTAGACTTTTGGCATTTGCCTACCTCTTCACATTTCTTTTTCCTTAACGTGTTCTATTTATGACAAGTCAAGAACATCTGTAACATCATTAAAGGATCAACATATAAGAGGGATCTAGGTGTATAGGTCCACAGTTCCCTGGAAATGGAAACATAAGTGGATAAGGTAGTCATTTGATTTGATTTTGATTTTATTGTCATGTGTACTCAAGTACAAAGTACAGGAGTACAGTGAAAAGTGTATAATGTTGCCACCCAAGGCACCACCTCGGGTACAGGGTCGAAAGAAAGAACAAAGTTAAAGTTAAACATTGCAGTAATTATAATATAGCATAAAGCATTCAACAGAAAATGAAAAGTTGCACATTGCAGACTTTCCGAGTTTTAAGTAGAAAATAAAGAAATAAAGCTGAAAGTTCAAACATTAGTCTTTTTTAATTGCTCAGCCACTGTGCAACTGCACATCAAGAAATCACCTTGAGGTCAGAAGTTCACACTGAGAACATGCCAGGCTGAGACACTACCACCCTGGACCGCTGAGCAATCACCATGCCAGGCCAAGAGCCCACCATGGGACAATGCCAGGCGAAGGCACGTGGCATACTTGCCTTTATTGATCAGGGCATTGAGTATAACTGGCATGTCATGTTGCAGCTGTCTAGAACACATTAGGTCACATTTGGAATACTGCGTATCGTTCTGGTCACCACACCACCAGAAAGATGTGGAGGCTTTGGAGAGGGTACACAAAAGGTTTACCAGGATGTCATCTGGTTTGGAGGCTATTAATTATGAGGAGATAACAAGGTGTAGAGCTGGATGAACACAGCAGGCTATGCAGCATCAGAGGAGCAGGAAAGCTGA
>NC_063355.1:33894642-33942399 GCF_021869965.1 Rhincodon typus
TATCTCAGATTCTCCAGCATCTGCAGTTCCTACTATCTCCAATTATGAGGAGAGATTGAACAAACTTAGTTTTCATTTGAACATTGGAGATTGATGGGCGACCTGATAAAATTTTGTAAAATTCTGACAGGCATCAATAGAATGGACCTTCGAGTCTTGATCAGAGGGTAAAAATGTCAGTTACTGGGGTAGATAGATTTAAGATAAAAGTGGGAAAGTTTAATGGAGGTTTGAGACAATTTTTTTTTTTTTTTTTTTTTTTTTTTTACACAGAGGGTGGCAAGTGCGTGGAATGCACTGCCAAAGGAGGTGGCAGAACCAGATACAATAGCAACATTTAAGTGGCATCTGGATGTATAAATGAATAGGTGGGGAATAGAGGAGTATAGACCGCATGGAGGCAAAAGCTTTTAGTTTAGAAGGGTGTCATGTCTCAATGCAGGCTTATGGGCTGAATGGCCATTTCCTGGGGCTATATTCTTTAACAAATACCACTACCTTGAAAATGTGTCTCACAATATTTGCTCTACTATGTTATAGTTAGGAACATAGGAATTAGGAGCAGGAGTAAGCAATTCAGCCCTTCGAGTTCACTCTGCCATTCAACATGATCATGGCTGAGCTTATCCTGGTCTCAACTCCACTTTTCTGCCTGCTCCCCATAGCCCTTTTCTAGCTTTTCATCAGAAACATATCTACTTCTTTCTTGAATAATTACTGGATGTTAACATATTTTAGATCTTGGGTGGGGTGAACTGCTGAAAAAGTCAGTTAATGGTTTCTTTACCTAAACAATCACAAAATCTCTTACTGTAGCTGCTTCTTGAGATTGCAAAAGGGAGCATGATCACATGACATTGCATTCCTGTGATGTATGCTGCTTCATTAGCATGTCAGAACTTTACATTGCACTCTTCCCCTCCCTGTCCTCTCTCCTAACCATACAAAACACTCATGGGTCATGGTGTCACTAGGTTGCCAGCATTTATTGCCTGGTCCTAGTAACCACTACCTTCAGGGTAACTGAGTTTATTTCCCCTTTGTGGGAGAATCTCGGACCAGAGGGCATCATCTCAGAATAAAAGAATGCATATTTAAGACAGAGATGGAGGAGGAATTTCTTCTGAGGATGGTGAGTCTATGGAATAATTTACAGCAAACAACCATTGAGGCTGGGTCATTAAGTATATGAAAGGCTAAAATAGACTTTTAATTAGCAAGGGAAGACAGGGTTATGGAGAAAAGACAAAGTGAAATTAATCATTCAGAGCAGCCATGATCTCATTGGTTAGCAAAACAGATTTGATGGGTTGAATGGCCTAGTTCTATATCTCTTAGTTCTTGTAGACTTGAGCACATTCTTCATCAGATTTCTGTGCATGGATTTCATTCAGTCACTGGGTTGTTAGTAGTAGAGTTTTGGTTGATGGTGATGTAACTTGCTTTAAAGAGGTGGAAACTTTTACATCTCCTTGTTAGGCCTTTTCCCCAGGGATAGAGGTCAAAGCATCTTTTAGTTTGATTTGTAGGAACATTGTGATGAAGGGTCATGGTATATTATTTTAATTTGGAAACTTGGGTCCTAAGGTGGACAGTACTATGCATAGCTTGAATTTGGGTCTGTTGTATATGTTTAAAAGGAGAGATAAATTTCAGTTTCTGTCTTGAGTGGTAAAATATGATCTGGAAGTTTGTTTGTTTTAAAATCCTTAGAGTGAATAGTTCAATGCTGAGAAGCAAGGAGATGATGATAGAGGAAAAAAAAGATGAGCTGTGCCTCAGAACAAAGTCCCCTATGACATCTGGAGATGGAAATCTTTTTTAAAAAAAAACAGAACTAGTCAAAAGGTCAGAGTGCATGCAGGCTTCTTTTACAGAAACAAATCAGAGGAAACAAAAATCTATGTTGCTGCTGTTACAGGCCTTAAGTCTCTAAAATAATCAGGACATTGTTTTTGTTAAGTCCTGAGTGGCTTATAGTTAGCAAGAGAAAAGTTCCAGAAACAGAAGGGCATGAAAGGAGATGGAGGAAATCATTATTAAGAAATTAGTTGTGTTAACAGTTTAAGGGTCTCAGCGAGAGATACCAGCTGAAAGATGACGATCAAGTAAATGCAGAGCTGTGACAAAAAGAAACTACTTACAGCCATACTGACTGAAAGCTTATAAAATGGGAGCAGGCTGATCTTTCAATGGGGTTTGATTGTCTGTAAGGCTGTTGAGGGCAAAAGGGTTGAATATTTATATCTGACATTTGTAATAAGACCATTTCAAATAATTCTTGTAGACTGTAGCAGTTTTGTTTCTCCTTTTGTGTAATGTACTTTTAACAAAACAGCAAAGTTAATCAACAGCCTCTGGTCGATATGTTCAGTGACTGATCACCATAGTAAACAAGTTGGTTTCTGACTTGTCTGGTATTACCACCAGCTGTGATCAAAACAATAAAGTACCTGTATCAAACCACGTCATTCTTTGTCCGTAACACTGCACAAGATTTATTTTTACTAAATCCTTAAAACCTGTGTCATTAAGGATTTGTCATCCACCTGTATATTGAAATATAAACTAAGAATCTGCATGCTTCTCAAGTCCATGTAGCAGATAATGCATATCATTGCAAACTCTGTTCAGTATCTGTCAGTGAATGGGATGTGTACTTAACTGTCCCTGCATGGGATAAGAGGAAATACCTCGATAGTTTTTAAACGTGATTATCTTTCTTGTATTCACAATCGTTGCATTCCTGAAGTCAGGAGGAGAATTCTTTCTCCTCTTAAATCTGGAAAATGAATCAACTGATTCATCTGCAAGGTTACACCATTTAGCAAGCCCTGATGTGAAGGGGAATTGGTGCTAGGGACAAGGTTGGCAACCTGGGTGCCCCTGACACTGGTTGGGATAGAGCTGTCTTTGGGCAGCAGCATTTGAGCAGCTCCTTTTCGAATATCCTCTGCTCACCCAAAATGGTGAAGAGGTAGGAACAGGTGCTCTCAAAATGGGTTATTCCACTTTGTTTATTGGGGAATCACACCTTGTAGGATAACTCTGTCAATGAAAACTAAATTTTGCAGCTTGAAATGTTAGAATGCACCTGGATAATCTCAAGAGTGAGCATGCAGAAAGAACTGCAATTCTATCACTAGAACTATCAAAGTCTCCAAATCAACAGCGCTGCTGTCAATAAGACTTGCACTCTTTGGGAGGGGCAGCTGAAGGAATGAGCAGGGTGATATATATTCTCGCCAGAAGACACTATCACAAAGAGAACTAAACACAGGCTTTAAACTGTTCAGTTGACTATTCTCAGAGTTAAAGATCCTCTTACATATCAATAAGACTGACATTTCAGCCAAGAGAAAGTAAACTTTTGGGCTTGCATAACATCTATATTAACCTTGTTCCTGATTCACGGAACCCCACTACAAACTGCATTTGTCATGAAGGTAAGAACAAACTTGAATATACTGCCACCAATCAAAGCGTTTACGTGAAGAATGTGCTTAGATGGCACAGGAATGGCAGTACCCACTACAACAGGTTCTGAAATGTCAACACCTTCGAAGCAAGAGAAAAAAAAAGGCAGTGTGCAAGATGTACACAGATTTCAAACAGACAACTGCTGTCCATGTAGCCTAGAAACTAGGTGGTTTCTGGGAGAATAAACAGCCATCAGATATGGACAGGAGATAGACTGACAAAAAAAAAGTAGTTGTATTTTTAATAAATATAATACAAAATTCCAAGCTCATTGAACAAGGTGTAAAACTTTAAAGCTAAAACCTCAAAATGAAGTAACTCTTTTCTAAAACACTGCTAATTTTTTTTAGTCCACTTTGCAGCAGTGTGCCAACAAACTTTCCGACCCACTTTGTGGCAGGTATGGTAGCATCCACATCAGTCCACTTTTGTAATTAGTTCCTCAATGTATGCATCAAGCTCATCATCTGTGTTAATTTCAATATCCTGTTAAAGCAAAAATAAAGATCAATTACTATTATTCAACACTATATTACACAGACTACATTTTTTATTGCTTCTGTAGCACTCAAGTATCTTACTGAAGTACACAACTTCATGCATGGCAAATACTAGAAGCCTTTAACAAGACTGAAAACAGCCAAGCACAGTGCTGCTTTGGCATGCTGTCAGAGGCAAATTTCCTATTACAGATCATTGGGTGGTACTCGACGATGTGAGCATTTGTTGACTTTCTGCTCTCACTGAGGTCAATTGTGGCTTCTGAGCTTTGATCAGCAACCAGGGAAAAAACTTGAGGTCTAGATGGTTCAGTCAAGACATGTCTTCACCAGCTGAACTAGAGTGAACAGACTCCAAAACTTGATCAACACTAGATGCGACTACCCAATAGGAAGTTCAAAATGGGGTCTGAACAGTCCATTTTAAGAATCGGACGTTTTGCCCATTATCTTTTACTTGAATTTCAACTTCTTTCAAGACAAACTGCTCAACAATCACTGAAATTTTCCCTGTAAAAGATTTTAAATTTGCACGTTTTCCATAAAATTCACCGTCTTAAGGAAAAAAACAAAGAATTGGAGAAAGTCAGCAGATCTGATAGCATTTGTAGAGCATTCTAGTCCAGTATAATTCTGAGTTCCAAACAGAAGCCATATTGGACTCAATATTAACTATTCCTCTCTGTACAAATGCTGCCAGATCTAACTTTCTTTTTATCTTGTTCTCAAGTGTTGTGCATGTACAGTGACTATTTCCACCTATCCGATCTCACAATGCAACAGATACAATTCTGGTCCCATAACATACACATACTAACCTAAACTGAGGGTTCTGAGGAAGGGTCACCGGACCCGAAACGTTAACTCTGTTTTCTCCTTCACAGATGCTGCCAGACCTGCTGAGCTTTTCCAGCAACTTTGTTTTAATTCTAACCTATGTTGACAAGTGATTCCACTGGAATGTTACTAGTTCACAAGCAAGAGCCCAAAAGGCACACTGCCATCTCTGCAAACAACACAGCTTGTTCAACTCCAACCTTTTCCCCAATACATGTGATTCTTTAAAATCTGTACGTAATTACTCCATTTCTTTAGGAAAGCCAAATAGGGGAAAGATCACACCTGAATGTTTCCTGGAACAGTTTGTTCATCAGCTGCAGAAAGTACTGAAGGTAAGTAAATGCTGTGGATTTATTTAGTGCAGTGATGCACGGTGTAAAATTAATGATCTTAAATTGCAATAATTTTGTTATAGAGTCAGACAGCATAGAAACAGACCTTTCAGTCCAACTTGTCTGTGCTGACCAGACTTCTTAACCTGACATAGTCCTATTGGGCAGCATTTGGCCTATATCCATCTAAAGCCTTCCTATTCATATGCCTTTTAAAAGGCCTCCCTCTGGCAGCTCAATCCATACATGTATCACCCTCTGCATGCAAAGGTTGTCCCTCAGATCCTTTTTAAATCTTTTCCTTCACCTTAAACCTATGCTCTCTACTTTTTGGAATTCCCCCACCCTGGGAAAACAATTTTGGATATTCATCCTATCCTGCTTCTCATGATTTTATAAACCTCTATAAGGTCATCTCCCTGCCTCCAGCACTCCAAGGAAAAAATACCCAGCCTATTCAGCCTCACCCCATAGTTCAAACTCTCCAGTCCCAGCAACACCCTTGTAAATCTTTTCTGTACCCTCTCAAGTTTAACAACATCCTTCTTATAGAACAGCAACCAGAACTGTACGCAGTATTCCACAAGTGGCCTCACCAATGTCTTGTACAGCCACAATATGATATCCTAACTCCTATACTCAAATGTTCTGACCAATGAAGGGAAGGGTGCAAATGTCTTCTTCGCCACCCTGTCTACCTGCAACTCCACTTTCAAGAATTATGCACCTGCACCCCTAGGGGTCTCTGTTGACAACATTCTCCAGGGCCTTACCATTAACTGTACAAGTCCTTCCCTGGTTTGCCTTATCAAAAAGCAACAACTCACATTTATCGCAATTTTGTACAATACTTGAGTAAGTGTTAAGTATCAAAGCTTTCAGTGTTGTTTTCATAAAAGAGCTCAATTATAGACAGTGGGTCAAATGGTTTGCTTTGGTGCTATAATTTCTGTAATGAAAATTTGTACTCGAGCTGAGTATTGAGAGATCTAGAAACGGTCTCAACCTTTTCTTCATAGTGCCTCTTGGTGACATTACTGAAGACAGTGTCAGTTTCTGCCAGTATGCTGATGACATGTTGCACTAACTCTCAGCCCACTTACTACTGAAGCCCGAGCACATTTCTTTATCGCTCTCAGATTTTACCTTTCCACTGCTTCCTTTGCCACCTCCAACATATTTAACCTTCATCCAAAATTCTAATAACTATTCTGAGAGATTTTTCGTATTAAAGATGTTACACAAGTGCAAGTAGCTGATGCTGAAGTAGTGTTTGAATTTTACAACCAAATATCAAGACCAACCAAGTTCCAGCAGAATTCAGATTCTCAGTATTGCTCTTTATATTATTACAATAATTATATTAAGACATTCCTTAATAGAGGAGTGCTCAGTGTGACATTCCCAACTGCAACGTTATCCTTGGTGACCTCAAAGTGAGACCGTCTATTTGTAACTGGAACTCAATTTCAGATTTCAATTTAATATTCAGATCTTTTCAGCTTGGGCTCGAAACTACTTTCGGAGTGCAGTACCGCTATATCCAAGCCTTGTTCTTAAGCACTCTATACATAACTCTGAACATTGATATGCTCAATTGGCAGTGTTACCTCTTGTACTTTCCGCAACAGCTCTACAATGTTATTTCGCAATTTACAGAGTTTTTCCTGCGCATCTGTCAGCTCTGCATCATTTTGCTGCAGCTTTTTCTCAGTTGCTCGGACACGCTCTTCAGCCCTTGTCTGATAGGCAGTGCAGAGGTTCTTCAGTCCCTCCTCATACTGTTCAAAATAATCTTTCTGTTTTCACACACAAGAGAAAAAGATAATTTCAGGATAGTAGTTACAGAAAGCAACTTCCTTGGTTTGCAATTTTACCCCATCAAAAACTTCCTGTTCATTTAACGCAATTCCCCTTCTGAATAAAGGAGGTTGTGGGTTCAAATCCCACTCCAGTGACTAGAAAACAAAACCCAAGGTGACACACAGTAGTACTGGGGGTGTGCTGCACAGTCATTACTGATTTAGATCAACACTTGCCACGTTGTAAGTGGTTACCATTTATTATTGCTTTGCTATTTCAAGAGGCTGTTTTCTCCTTGAAAATGTGTTTCAGAATCTTTTCCATTCACCTGAACCACCAAAACAAATTGATGTTTATCTCAAAAACAAAAGATAACACTTCAGTACCCCAATCAAATATGAACCTATTTTATACGCTCAAATCCTGTTGGGGCTTGAACCTATAGACAAGAATGCCATCAACTTAGCTAAGAAAATACTTGTACAAATCATTTTTCCTTCACAGATGCTGCCAGACCTGCTGAGCTTTTCCAGCAACTTTCTTTTTGTTCCTGATTTACAGCATCCGCAGTTCTACGGTTTTTACTTGTACAAATCATACTGGATTTGTATCACTTGAGAAGTCAAGGTAGCAAAGTCTTTAGCACTTGTCAACACATATCCCTCAGTTCTGCAGTACATTAATCGAGTCATTGAATCATAGAGATATACAGCTCAGAAACAGGGCATTTGATCCAACTCATCCATGCTAACTAGATATCTGAAATAAACCTGGTCCCATTTGCCAACAGTTGGCCCATATCCCTCTAATCCAGGTGGCTTTTAAATGTTGTAATTGTACCAGCCTACTCCACTTCTCCTGGCAGCTCATTCCAAACAGCACCCTCTGTATGAAGAAGTTGCCCCTTAGGTTCCTTTTAAATCTTTCCCCCTCACCTTAAACCAATGCCCTCTAGTTTTGGACTCCCCCATTCCAGGGAAAAGACTGTGCGCCTATTTACCCTATTCATTGCTCTCATGATTTTATAAACCTCTAAGATCACCCCTCAGCCTCAAACACTCCAGGGAAAATAGCCCTAGTCTATTCAGCCTGTGACTATAGCCCAAACACTCCAACCCTGGCAACATCCTCGTAAATCTTTTCTGAGCCCTTTCAAGTTTCACAACATCCTTCCTATTGCAGGGAGACCAGAATTGCATGCAGTATTCCAACAGTGGCCTGAACGAAGTCCTCTATAGCCGCAACATTACCTCACAACTCCAATACTCAATGCACTGACCAATAAAGACAAGCATACCAACACCTTCTTCACTATCCTATCGACCTGCTACTCCACTTTCAAAAGAACAATGAACCTGCATTCCAAGGTCTCTTTGTTCAGCAGCACTCCCTAGAACCTTACTAGTAAGTGTATAAGTCTTGTCCTGATTTGTCTTTCTAAAATGCAGCACCTTCACATTTATCTATATTAAACTCCATCTGCCACTCCTCAACCCATTGGCCCATCTGATCAAGATCCCGCTGTACTCTGACGTAACCTTATTTACTGTCCACTACACCTCCAGTTTTGGTGTCATCGGCAAACTTACTAACCATACCTATGTTCACATCCAAATCATTTATATAAATGATGAAAATCAGTGGACTCAGCACCAATCCTTGTGGGACACCATTGGTCACAGGCTTCCAATCTGAAACGGAACCCTTCACCACCACCTTCTGTCTTCTGCCTTTGAGCCAATTCTGTGTCCAAATAACGAGTTTTCCCTCTATTCTGTGTGATCTAACCTTGCTAAAGCAATGCAAAGATATGATGTAAACAATTTGCATCTGTGCGCTAAAACGTACCAGTGGGAATGAAGCCAGCTCTTCTGGTGTCATTGAACTTAACTCCTCCTTTGTTATCCTGTAATTTGGTGGCAGAAAATACCGCAACGCATTTCTAAACAGAAAGGAGAACATTTTAGTAAGCAAACATACTCATCCTTAAACTACAATAATTAAACCAGAAAACAGATTAGCAAAATACCTCTTCTCAGTCACCTGGGAATGTACCGGGTGCTGGTTTCTGAACTGAAAGCAAGTAATCATATAAACACTAACATAGTGGAAATGATGAGAGCGCTCCTGGCCACTTCATTAGCGCACATGTGGTATAACAATGACCCATAAGACCTAGCTGGCTCCATGGAATATGAAGAATTTGCCAATTTCTACTGTCACCACAGTTAGACACATGATCCTTGGATCCAATATACTGTACAACCAAACTGAGAAGTGCATTAAAAAAAGTCACAGTTCCAGCATCTAATCATTACTATGATCCACGGTGGAAAATGGACAAGGGAACACTAAACTGTGTTCTAAAGTACAGTAAGCTATTCATAATCAATATCTAGGACTGATCAAAAATTACTGCATGGGGAAGAGCCAACAGTACATGATGTTTCCCAGAACAAGTCTTAAGTTGTTGACATTGAAAAGCACATTATGGAGATATGTCCCTTCTTGATTTTTCTTTTCAAATCATGAAGATGCCATGATTGATTACATTCATGTTGTTTAAAAGTTTTTACTGACATTGTCTTTGATCTTTGGCATGGATGGTGGGCACATAATGAACCATCATTCTCTCACCTGAAGCTCACCACCAGTGCTTCCACAGTCTCTCTGCTGGTTGTCGGTTGCGTAGTGTCTGGCTCCATCCTTGTACTGTCCGAAGTTGATCCTGTTTCCACAGAGATGTCCTCCTCCACGCCAAGTGTGTCAGGCGTCTGGTACTCTGGAGATGGCGGTTTCATCAGCCTTACATCCATACATCCCTTTTCAACCCTGCAGGAATAAAATATGTCAAATCAAAACAATTAAAACAACTTGCAATCACAAAATATTCAAAGAAAATGACAACTGGTCACAATGACTATCCTCCGTTCGCTGATTGCATAGTCATTAGCTAGTTTTTCCAAAGATAAAGGAACTTATTATGGGCGTCAATGCCAACATTTACGAAGTGAGATTTCTGCACAAGCCAGTCCTGATTTATATTGAATAATGAACCAGGGAAGGACTGGCTAACTAGGCTAGATAGATTAACCAAGATGCATGCAAGTATAGACAGCAACAGAGGCAGGCAAAAACTGATGGAGGGGCATGCCTTGAAGGAAGAATTATGATATAATGCGAACTAAAGAGACAAAACAGATTGAGACCTGTATGTGCTTTATTATGATTTTGCTGATTCTGAATAGATTTAATCATACTCTAAGTCATTTCCAAAATATAATTTAAAATGCCAGTGGAACGTTAACATAACTTCCACTCCATGCGAATTCAGCTAACAGTTGTGTACAGCACTGGTTAGGCTGCACCTGGAGTACAGTACTCGGTTCGATGTAGTACACCAGAAGAACGTGACAATGACCTTGGAAAGGGTGCAGCACAGACTGACAGGAATTATATGTGGACTGAAAAAAAAATCAAGGATAGGTTAAATAGACTGAGGTTGAATTTTCTCAAGTATAAATGCTTACGCAATGATGTAACTTAGGTGCTCAAGAAGATTAAAGGGTACAACAGGATAGACAAAATTATTTCATCTGATTAGGGAAGTCCAGAGCAAGGAGCACAATTTTAAAATTAAGCTAAGTTTGTCAAGGCTGAACACTCTTTACACAAGGGCAGTGGAAGTTGAAGGCTCTCCTTACCTTGGCTGTCGAGGCTAGGTCAACTGAACATTTTAAAAAAATGAGACTGATAGGTTTTTGTTGGGCAAGGATATGAACGAATGTGGAGCCAAGGCAGACAAACAAATTAAAGATGAAGATCAGACACTACGCATTCAGCACTCTTTCCAAATTCTTTTGCTCTTATTTCTCATTATGTCCCAGTTTTATTGTTTAATTTATCAGACAAAAACTGCATGTTTGCAACTTTAGTACCAAAGATGGAATAATGGTCTAATCTCAACAAAGTTCACATCATCAATACAAACATTTACAGAATAACAGTAGGATATACATTCGACTCCATTACAGAAGGCCATGCAGATCAGAGTTATAGTGAGAAGCCATTGCAATTAAAGGTTAGATTATTCTGAAAATGTATTTTCAGTCCATCATATTAAATACTCTTCAAAGCACTGCATTATTTTTGAAAATGACAACTGGAAAAAACAGAGATGGAACAGTCAAGATGAGTAGAGATCAGATTTTTTCAAACTGAGCTATTTAGGTCCTGGGTCAAGAACTTACATTAGACATCACCAAGGTTTAAACAGAAGAAGAGGAGAGAATGAATAAAATGGTGGCTACACAATAACTATCTCAAATTCTAGAGGACACTGGGCTGCAGAGGCAAGGAAAGTAACTAAAGAAAGATGAGGAGGTCCTGCTACAAAGCCCTGGTACAGATATGAGAGATTGCAAGTCTTAATTTCAAAAGAAGGGAGGATAGAAAAACGAGGAAGAATAGGTAGAGTGGTTCCACAAATGGGACACATTTGCTACTCGGGTATTTTCATCGTTTATGTGGCTTCCAAAGGAAAATTGGTTCGTGGACAAATATCTTGCTGCAACAAATTACGGCCCCTACTGAAAATTGGTTTTACGTTATTCAGGGATTACAGATTAAAATAGCATCACTGTGTTTTATGCTGTGGAGAAATGAGTGAGCAGCAAGAAAAGAAACAAAATAATATTCTCACCATCTGTCTCTTGGAGTAGTTGCAGTTGGAACATAATCAAACTTGACCTTCCATCGCACCGACTGCTTGCTTGCTGCAACATCAGTGACTCGGCCCGTATACCATTCCTTATTCACCTTTACTTCTACAAGAAGCCCTCGATCTACACAGGAGTAACAAAAAAAATTAAAAAAGGTGTCGGCTGTTCAAAACATTGAAGGAAATGTTTTGAAAAATATATTACTAGTAACCTTCAGAGTCATATCCCATCTCTTAATATGGCCAATGACAATGTCTTTCCTACTGAACCTTACTGCACGAGTCAGCAGGGTACCCACTTTTTTTCCAACCAGTCAGGCATTCTTTGACATTTCAAGAAGTAATATACTTGATCAGAGAATGGAAATGCATATTCTCACCTTTTGACGTGCTGGCCTCATCCTCCTCCTCAACCTCTCCTCCGCTATCTGAAATCTGTAACAGAACACAGTAAGACTACAGGGGAACACAAACCCTCAGCTTTATAAAAGAAATTGCATCCACCTATAACGAGCCAACAGCTAGGAGTACTGAATTCATTTAGATCCAACAAGAAAAAGGAAAAAATTAACATGCAAGTATTAAGGAGACACCACTGGCATGCCTGCCATGTTGCAACGGTCCAAGAAGAGCAGTTCTAAAAGACCTTTTCCTGACTGTTTTATAGGTTTCTGGGACATTGTACTTGAAGTAAAAAGACTGTTTAACATCAAGCAAAGCTACCTTGGCCTATTTCTCCCCTTTCCCCTCATTAAGTCTCCCAAGACCTAAGAATTGCCTCTATTACCAGCAGTAGACAGTAAATCAAACAGAAAGTGAGGAAAAATAGTTCTAAAAACTACCACTATTGGGAATGGAGGAGTATGAGAGATGAGAGCAAAACCAGGCAACAAGATGCACCCCACAAATGTATGATCAAAAGTGGGGACTCTCAGCATGGAAAAATAGTGACATGTGCCCTATTACTAAATGACCCAACCTGCTGAATATTCAACTTCAAGTCATAGTGTTCAAAGAAAAACATGTGATTGATATCAGCATGGGGAGCTGTAGTTCCATTTTACCAGGAATGCACCAGGTTCCAACCCTGGTCTATGCGGAGTTAGCAGTCTAAGCTGTTAAAATTGTCTTAAACGTACTTTCAGTGAAGAGAAATTGGCAATGTTGTTGTTACCCATCATTTAGCTGGAAATTGTGTGAGAACACTGGATAAGGATTGTCTTGCAGTCAGCTGCAAAAGCACTTCTTGTCTAGGCTGATCTGAATAGTACAATTTAAAGAAAATGGTGACCAGAACCGTAACATGGCCAGCAAAAGTCAGCACCTACAGGAAGCAAAGGTAATGAATAGGGGACAGTATTCTTCAAAGTAATTGAAAGGCTCAGAGACGCCAGAGTGGGGAAGAGGAGTGGATAAACAAGGAGAGTAGATTTACTGAGGGGCTACATGTAAAACAACAGGTTGCCGAACTACCTCCACAACATCGGTTATGTCCTTTTTAAGGCGCTTTGAATCAGAAACCTTTGCAGATATCTTCACTTTCCTTTCTTCCTGCTCCTCTTCCCCCTCGTCTTCCACTTCCTCCTCCTCACTGCTTTCTATTGTTGTATTCCTCTTTCGTGTCCCTGCAGACTATGGAAAGGAGGAGTAATTTTAAAAAACATAAAAATGAGGCTTCTAGAACTAGGTAGTATTGATATAAACCTCCCAACAATTTCCAGACATTTGGAACACTGTTCTGCAAATATTTTGAGTTTGTTGGGAAACGTATATGAATTTGTATGATTCTAACATTTCCCTGGTAGGTTGCTTTGCTTTCCCTCTGGAAGTCTAATCAACACTGCAACCTAGATGAAAGGGAACAGCAAACTCTCCCAAGCCTCAGGTGCAAGCTCCTGCTAAATGCACATAGAGACTAAATCACTTTGTTGGGCTGTCCATTCTCCTTGCTGGATGAAACGCCTGGCTTCTACTTGGCACCTCCTATAAATAAAAATATCTGGTCCAGCATTGGTATGTAAAAATCCATGCACGATCTTCTGCAAACAATGAATTGGAGTTCTTGCTTTAGTACACTTGTGTAAAGTTTTGAAGGCCATCTTCACACACTAAAGCACAAAAATGTTGTTAATAAGTTGTCTGTTTCCTGCTTGGCTGCAGGAGAATTACAAGCAGCTACCAATCTGCAAGTGCCCATCAGACAGCCAACAAAACTCTCAAAGACTCAAGAAGTTAGACAACTTTACTAAACCTTTTACAGGGAGATTTCCGTAAAATAACACAGGAAAGCAGCTGACCATTATGAGAGAATCCAGCCTGAAATATACTGTGAAATTAATACAGGATGCAAGACAAAAAGGCAGTGCCAGCAGAATGGTGAGCAGATAAGGAAAACTAGTCTCAAATGTTAAATACAGCCAAATTTGGCACAAAGCAAAGATTGGAGACTGGCTGATGAAGCAAATGGAAAATGTTAATTGCTGCAACAGGTGTTGATCTGAGGTTCAGTTTAAGACATCTTGTTGGAATAATTAAGGACATATATTCTGCATTCAACTTACAAACTTGACTCAAAATTCAGTTCAACTGCCCACTTCTCAGTGGTTCCTTTAAAGATTAATTTAAAATTATATTAATACCTGTGCTCCCCTACTCAGTATCTCTTTCCTGGGTCCCAAGGTCTTTGCTCCTTTCAACTGTTGACCCTTCATGCTTGCAGAGACAGAAGGAGTATTCCTTGTGGAGGTAGAAGGCTGAGGTCCAACCTTGGAAGAAGTAGGTTTTTGCTTTGCAGACACTGTTGGCCGTTGCTGGGGTCGTCCTGTGTTGATTGCCGCTTTCTTACTATTAAAGCTGGTATGTGTGGTCACGGCTTTGCCCGCAGATCGAGCTGCAGATCCCTTTCGCAGTAAAGCTTGTGACTTTGTTGGAGGTGGGTGACTTGGAGCATTTTTGATTATATCAGCTAGAGGTGGTGATCGTGGCCGCTGGCTACTTGTAGATGTCTGTCCCTACAAAGTAAAATACTACGTTATGAAAATACAAATACAAAGCTTTACCAAGTGGTCATCAGAGCAATTCCAAAAAGTCTTCAAATCACATTTTTTCAAACTGTCCACACTTCTTCCCATCAAGCTTCAAAAGCATACATCACACATGAAGCTAGGTGAGAAAGAAGATTTCACATCTCCCTTCAGTTTTTACTGGCATAGAAGAATAAATTGTGCTGATCTGTCACCATTTATTCTGTTGATCTATAAGAATGAGGTCTGCTTCTCAAGCAACTATAAAAGCCCCTTGTGAAATTTGCTAAGATTTCTAAGTCTAATTCCTAATGATAGAGTTCAGACCACAAAATGGTGCATTTTGCTGCAGACAGTGAATTAGCAATCTACCTTAGAGAGGCCCAACAATAGATAATCTGGGAAGTCCTCACAGAGGTTAAGAGGTTTGTCTTGAAGACTTATCCCATTTAACTCTAAAGTAGCATCCACTATCATAATTGCTATTGATGTAGGGCTATTGGTATGAATACATTCACAGAGCTAGAGATGCTGCTTTTGGTTTCACCCAACTGGCCAATGGTCTTGAATGTTCAAATTTTGATTCTAGCACAATCATTCAGCTGTAGAACTCAGATCCAGACATGCATTCAGAAGCTGAGATGTCCGCCCTAAACAAAAGAACAATTAATCTTGCTTTAAGGAGTTGTTAGGAAACAAGAATACAAAGGTTTGGGGAGAGTTGTTAAAAGACACTACTCCAGTGGCTGCTATTAGATAACAATTAGGGAGGTGCTGATAAAATGACGCAAGGACCATCTGATGGAGCTGTACAACAAGAGCTCGTGTCACGGTGGTAATGGCCCTACCTCTGAACCAGTAAGCTTAGGTTCAAGGTCCATCTGGTGCAGAAGTGTGTAATGACATCTCTGAACAGATCAATTAGAAAATATCGGAAGTTGGTCAGTGGAGAGGAGACACTTGTGATTGGTGTGATGAAGCTAGGTGCCATTCGCTGTACCTTTAGACTAGACTCAAGTTTAAACCTCACTAGGGCATATTAAGAAATTGAATTCAGATAATGCAGTGATACATGGTCTTATATTAGGAAAAAAAAACACAGATTATTGCAACAATCCAATTTACGTGTTTCAGGGAAGAAAGTTTTCCATCTCTACCTAATCTGGCCTAAATGCAGCTGTAACCACACACTGAGGCTAAATTTATGAAACAGTTGTAGCAACTTTTCAGCAGCAAGTGAATGAACAATAAATAGAACTCTGCCAATGACAAGAAGGAATAAAGCATAACAGAAAGAGAACATTATTTGCTGTTTTAGTCTTGGCTACTTTGTTCCTGTGGATGTGATGAAAGCCTGACTACAGAGGCTAAACTGAAGTTGTAAAACAGGTGATAACCAGGGCACTCATCCCAAAAAGAAGACGTTTTCCCTCACTCCCAAGTGCTGACGTGCTCTAGACCAGAAATGAGGCATGAAGCCTTCCAAAAGAAAATATATTCATTTTACACCATAATTGATTGTGGAAACTTAATTTCGAGTTCCATGTAGCTCAATCATCACCTCAAAATAATTCCACCCATTGTTGGGAAAATCCTGAAGTCTATTATAAAGGAAGTAACAACAGGACAGTTAAAAGCGTTTAACATAATCAAACACAGTCAAGGAGTCAGTAAGAACTGAGGATGCTGGAGTTAGAAACAACAGTGTGGAGCTGGAGGAACACAGCAGGCCAGGCAGCATCAAAGGAGCAGGAAAGTTGACGTTTCGGGTTGGGACCCTTCTCAAGAATGACAAATGACAAATTCAATAACTTAAGGGGTGGATAATGACCATTTCGAACAACAAAATGGTCAGCCTCTTCACTGGCACTAGCACCATCAAGCATCAAAATATTGGGTATCGGTGAGCAGAGATTTAACTGAACCAGTCACGCTAACTGCAATTACAAGATTCTGGCAGTAGATTGATGCTCTGCAACAAATAATGTACCTCATCGCTCCTCCGTCGTCAAAGCTCAAGTAAGGAGCATGAGATCATCATTTTCTAACCTTGCACAATTGCAATGTTCCAAAAACTCAACACTACCCAAGATAGAAAATTTGATGGAGTTGCTCTCCTGTCACAAGGCTCAATATTCACCCCCTCCTTCACCAGTGCTCTGGCTGGGTTACAATTTCTAGACTATACTGTATCAAATAACCAATGTCATTTTGACAATATCGTCTCCCTACAATTGCCATCACCCAGCAGGTGAAAAAAAACCAAGTACAAGATCCCCTCCAAATTACACATCATGTCATAAATATGATCACTGCGTTACTACACGCAGCGCATCAACAGCACATCTGCTGGGAATGAAATGGTCAAGGAGAAAGCCCATTGGCATCTTCTGAAAATGCTAGAGATAGATAAGAAAAAAACGTGGTTATGCCAGTGACTGCCACATTTGGAGAGCAAGCCAAAAGGAAAAAAAAATTATCAGGACAATTATGCCACCCCCAGTCACTCAATGACTTTTCCTCTAGCATGAGTAGGCACTGGAAGGAACCTCAATTGCTGTGCTTCAGAATCGTGCCTGAAAAATAAACCATAAATACAGGCTAGAAAGACAAGACAAAGAGGCTGGTGCTTTTTATCCCCTGGAGGGTCAGAGGCTGAGGGGTGACCATATAAAGGTTTGTAACATCGTGAGGGGCATGGATAGGATGAATAGCCAAGGTCTTTTCCCTAGGGTGGGGGAGTCCAAAACTAGAGGGCATAGGCTTAAAAAGGGACCCAACTTGTGTACGGAACGAGCTGCCAGAGGAAGTGGTGGAGGCGGGTACAATTACAACATTTAAAAGGCATTTGGATGGGTAAATGAATAGGAGGGGTTTAGATATGGGCCAAATAGGATTAGGTCAGATTGGAATGTCTGGTCAGAGTGCATGGGCTGCACCAAACAGTCTGTTTCTGTATTGTATGACTCTGACAAGTTGCATAGATACACAATATGGTAAAATTAAAATTCATGGTGTAAAAGCTTTGAACAACAGTTGCAATTTCACATCTAATTCACATACTGTACCCATGAGAAATCCCTACATTATACTGAATTACTATTAAAATTTAAATAACACATAACCCCTAACTCTCCCATTCTTTAGAATCCACAGCATTTGTATGAAACTGGCATTACTCACCTCCAGCAAGGGTTTGCTGCTGACCTCCAGTGGTAATTTTTTTAAATCTGCCTGTGAACGGATAGGCATATTCTTCTGGAAACAAAAAAATTAGAAATAGAAATCCTTCTCCAAAATTAAACAGCAAAAAAAAAAAAAAATCCAACTTAAATGATACAGTCAAAATAAAACAGAAATTGAACAGAAATGTGTGTTCATTTTCCATAATTTTTTTTTCTGAACATTAAATATAAAAACTTCTAAATTCTCTGAAGACATTTTACACTGAGAAAATCAGAAGCATTTTTGTCTTTGATTTAGTGTGGTATTTTGTCCCAATAGTTTTTCATTGTACATACCAACCGCTCTCACACAGCATTTGGTACAAACATTGCAGATCCTGTTTCACCCTGTGCAAGGGGCAGCACAGTGGCTCAGTGATCAGCACTCCTGCCTCACAACACAGGGACCCAAGTTCAATTCCACCCTCGAGCAACTGTCTATGTGGAGTTTGCACATTCTCCCAGTGTTTGCCTGGGTTTATTCTGGGTGCTCTGGTTTCCTCCTACAGTCTAAAGATCTGCAGGGTAGGTGAATTGGCCATGCTAAATTGCCCAGTGTCCATGGATGTGCTGGCTAGATGGATTAACCCAAGGGAAATGCAGGGTTACAGGGATAGGGTCGAAAGGGTGATTCTGGATGGGATGCTCTTTAGAGGGGCGCTGTGGACTTGTTGGGCCGTATGGCCTGTTTCTACACTGTAGGGATTCTATTCTATTCTAAGTGCTTAAGTAATAAAGCAAAATAGTTCAGTTCAAACAGAGGGATTTCCAAATGTGTTTCATTTGTAGTAATTTTCTTAAATCAACAATTATTTAAAAATGTTTGGTCTGAGTGACTGAAAAAGTATTAAACTGTTTAGGGGTTGGAAAAAGTGGACGCTTTTCTGAAATCACCATACCTTTAGTCAGTTGCTCAGCTTCCATGGGGAGTGAGAAAAAGACTGCCCCTTAAGAGTTTGGTTTAATTTAGCATCACAACTATGAAAATCAGTTGCTACTCAGAGATGGCTTAACTTGACAATTAGAACAATTTGCAAATAAAGATAATTACCATAAAGCCTTCATTGTGGCATTCTTACTACTTGCATTTTTTTTTAAACTGTTCAGCTAAGTTAAACCAGGGTACTGACCAACTGAAAAATCAGCAACACAGCTCAAACTACAGGACAAAAAAATCACTTTAGAGTTTGGAGGTAGAATGGGATACAAATAAGAAATTAACATCTTTCTAAACAATTTAGTTTAAAAAAAAACAAACTAAAAACCAAACTAAGGGCCAGTAATTTTTTTTGATGGAAAGACACTTCTTAAAAACTTTTAACTGCTTATCTTGATGAAGAAATTTATGTTGTTAAATAACTGCCAGTGTTCACATCAAAATGAAAAGATTTGTTTTTATAAAGCATATCTCATGAACATAATGTCTCAAAGAGCTTTAAAGCCAAGTACAGCAACTGTATAATGTAGAAAATGTGGTATCCAATTTACTTTCAGCAAGACTTCATAAACAGCAATGTGGCAATACAGAGATGATTCGTTTTGCGATGAGATTGAGGGATAAAAATTTTAGACAGAAGTTGGCAACACCTACTCCTCTTGTTCAGAAAGGGGCTTTGGGATCTTTAACGTTCCCAATTCAGTTTATGGATTTCACATTTAAATTACGTATAATGAAAATTAATATAAATTGTTCTTTTTACACCAAATTCACTTTTATGCACCAATCTTTACCTTCAATGCTTCCAACTTCTTTTGTTGTGCCTGTATTTTCTCCTCATGTGATTTCACCTCTTTTCTAAGTGTCCCTATTGGAACATTTTGCTTCTGTTCTGGAGCATCACACCTGAAGAAAAACAAAGCAACATTGTGTGTTAATGAACAGGAACCGTGCTTTAAAAAGAGTTACACTCAAAGTGAACAATTCCCTTGTGCATCCAATGCCATTTCAAATATATTTTGGCATCATTTCTTTTCCAGGTGCACTGTATTCCATGCGCCCTCAACAAAGTGAGACCAATTACAAAGATGTAAAGTGAGACCAGTTACATTTTGTATAGTTATCCTGCTCTCTGAATTGGATTTTATCTCCCACAGACTCAAGAACTACTGTATCGTCTATCCAACTGCTGGAAACCTATATAGAATATAGGATCATATATCAAGCAGGCTTTTACCTCATTGTGTTTTGAATTTGCCATACATACCGATTCTGTACATGGTCTGGGCTCATGGAACACGTCCAACTGTCCGGATACTCCTTACCAACATCATCCACTCTGTATGGAAGCGTCCTCCATTTTAAACATTGATCTAGAAAGCAAATACAAAGAAGTTAGTTCCCAAAAATGGTTCCTTTTGAAAGGAAATGTTTAATTTCAGTACTTTCATACTGATCACGTTATTTCTGCTTGTCAGTACTATTAATGCGGAACAAAAACAAAGTTGCTGGAAAAGCTCAGCAGGTCTGGCAGCATCTGCGAAGGAGAAAACAGAGTTAACGTTTCGGGTCCGGTGACCCTTCCTCAGAACACTGGGTCACCAGACCAGAAACGTTAACTCTGTTTACTCCTTCACAGATGCTGCCAGACCTGCTGAGCTTTTCCAGCAACTTTGTTTTTGTTCCCGATTTACAGTATCCGCAGTTCTTTCGGTTTTTATCAATGTGGAAGTATTTCAAAATCACCCACTACCATTTCTTTTAAATTTTCCCTAGTTTCCTTCCCATTTAATCTGACCATTAATGCTTCACAGCCTTCTAGCAATTAGGCAACCTGATCTCAGTTACAATTCCTCATTTCAAAGCTTTGACCTTGAACATCAGCAATACTGAAACACGGATTTTTTTTTTTCCTTCTTCAGGATGCCAAAGCATACAAAAGGGACTAGATATCTCTAAATGGTTAGTCAGCCAATTAAAGAAAAACTGTTCTTGTAAGATAACTTAAGAATTTCAGGCAAAAATATTTGCCTTGACAGAATTTAGGAATTAGAGTTGGCTATGTAATTGCGGAACTAGCACTGATGCATTTGTCTTCTCACCTACAATAGTGAAAGAGTGGCAAAAATTCCAACTGCCCCACACCAGCGTAAGAAAATGGAGCTGTGAGCTGTGGTGATAACATTTCATTTGCATTCCTAATCACTTGGGGTATCTGCATATTAGCCTTTGACATTCACATACCATGACACTCAGATCTCTCTGTACCACAAAGTCTTGTGATTTCTTTCCCCCCCGCAAGTAAACATTGTATTTTTCTATTCTGCCTACAGAAGTGGACAAGTTCACATTTTCCTAGATTATACTCTATCTTCCAACTTGCGCTCACTTATTTAACTTATCTACATCCCTTTACAGAATCAGGTACTCCTCACAATTTACTTTCCTATATACAGACAGTTCTGCTGTAACATGTATTTCATCAAAGCGAATTGGCTGTAACATGATTGATGAATAGTGGACGCTGTTTGGACAACACAAACTTTTTGCCATAACAGGTGTAGTGATTTTCTACAGTGATTTCCGTATAATGCGATTTTCTATAGCACAAGCTCACACAAGAACATAACTATTGTGTTATAGCAGAACTACCTGTATCTTTGTCTCATCAGCAAATTTAGGAACCTTTTTTGGTCCTTTCCTCACATTGTTTAAGTAAACTAAAATAGTTAAAGCCGCAGCACTGATCAATGTGGCACTCCACTGATTATAGCCAACCAATCCTAAATCAATGTTACTCATTGCACCAAGAGCTCTTCTTTTACGCAGTAATCTTTCATGTAGTACCTTAATGGACACTTTTTGAAAATCTAACATCACATCAACAGGATCTCCTTCGTCCTTGTTATTTGTTACTTTCTCAAAGAACTCTAACAACTTAATCATAAATGATTTTCCTTTCACAATCCCATGATGATTCTGAATGCATTACGTTTTTCTAAGTGCCATCTACAACTTTCTTTACAGCTTGGAGATAGGCCCTTTGGCCTATCGTGTTCACAGTGGTCATCAAACACCTATCCAATCTAGTCAGGTACTAAAACAGAAAAAAAATGGGCATTATAGCCATTAAGTGACATAGTTTCAAAGTGACCAAAATTGAGAAGTGAATATTCAAGAGTATTAAACATTTTGACAAGAAACGTAGAAGAAAGTGGGTTAGTTCTGTTAGTAAAGAATGAGATCAGTAAAGTGAAATAAATTTATATTGAAAGATCAAGATGTCAGGTAAGTGGGGGTGGAAACAAGAATTACCAAGAGAAAAAAAGTCAATTAAGGGCAATGTTCTCTCTAAGCTGTTGGAACATTCTGCGTATATCAACCGGCATGCCAACGAACAGCTTCCAATTCCTGAAACCGCTGCCGTGAACAGACCTTGGAGGTCTGTGCAGCTGGGGAGAAAAACAAAACATTGCTCATGGGAGTGATTTGTAAGCCCCCAAACAGTGGGCATACTGTAGCACAGTATAAATTAAGAAACAACGGCTTGTAAGAAAAGTACAACACACACAAGCAATTTCAATCATCATATAGATTGGAAAAGTCAAATTGGTATCATAGACTTAAGAATGATTTCATAGACTATATTTCAAACAGCTTCTCAAAAAAGGTTGCTGAACAAGATAGGGAACAAGCTACTTTAATCATAGTAATACGTAATGAGACAGAATTATTTAATAGCCTCAATCTCAGAATTTCTACAGCACAGAAGGTCTTTAGATATATTATCTACATGAGCTCTTCAAATGAGCAACTCATAGCAAAGTATCTTCTAGGTAAGAGTGATCATAACATGATGGATTTCACCTTCAGTTTGAGGACGAGAAACCTAGGTCTGAAATCCAAATCTTGAACTTGAAGATCCATAACAAAGATATGAAAACAGAGTTGGCTAAAGCCAGAGAAAGTACATTAAAATGTAGTACAGTACAATAAGCAGTGGTACATATTTAAGGATATTAAGGATCCTTCTGATTTGCTAGGTTTTTGAAACTGAAATCAAGACCAGAAAAAGTTGCTAGGCAAACATCAGCACAATCCCATAGTCTCTTCCAAAGCCAGGTTTTCAGATAACTAAGGGCAATGGATTTCCTAAAATGTTTCCTTGGCAATTTATCCAAAGTCACTTAACTTTATGTATTTAGCAGGTGGATCACAACCTATGTTAAATGGCTGTCCTCATATTCTAAGAAAACACAAGTTCCCTTCTCCCTTGGTTAAAAACCATGTTTAATTCAGTGTTCAGACAATTTTATATCTTCCAGTTTAACTCCCAGTCCACAAATATAAGAAATACAGACCCAATATCAAACAGTCAACATGGTTTAATAAAGAGAAAAATCATATTTTATAAATTACGTCATTTTTAAAGACTTAAGAGCAGGTTGGAAAACTATAATTACTAGGGTACCATAGCGATCAATATTGGGGCATCACCTACTTATGATCGACATTAACAACTTGGATGAAAGAACCAACTTCACTGTAGTCAAGTTTGTAATAGAAAGACAGACAGTAAAACAAGCTGAGAAGAACACCGTGTGCAAATGGATAAAAATTGTTCGAGGGGGAAAAAAATTGTCTCACGGAGCACAATGTAGGAAAAGATGAGGTTACCCACTTTAGGTAAGAAAAGCAAATACTTCCGAATGAAGACTACGACAAAATGCTACAATTCAATGGGTGCCACATATCTGCTAATATGCATCTCAAAAAGGTAGCATTTCAACTAACTAATGAGACAGTGGAGTGGGGATCGAGTATACAAATAGGGAGGTGTTGAAACCACACGTGGAATACTGTGTTCAATTTTGGTCTGCTTTCTGAAAAAGTGATATACTTTACATTGCCAAATCAGAAAATATTTAGTAGGTTGATTGCTAGGATGAAGGAATTGTTTTATGAAAAAAAGTTGCGCAGTTTGGGCAGATACTCATTGAATTTTACAAGAATAAGAAATGATCTAATCGAAGTACAAGAGTTTCACGGGGCAGGCGGTGAGGATGAATCTGGGTGGGATGCTCTTCGGACAGTTGGTTTGGACTTGTTGGGCCGAACGGCCTGTTTCCACACTGAAGGAATTCTATCAATCAACCAAATTCCAACTTGATTTGTGATTCAGATCTGATCTTTTGGTGTTCCTAAGTATAATGAAGAGTTAACAAAGAAATAGGCAAATGTGTTAAAAGAAATTGACTGGTCAAGTACAAGACTATCATTTTTCAATACAGTTTTTGATAATTACCCAGAATCAAAAGTATACTATAATCCTGAAAAAATTAAACTAGAAATGAAGTAAGGAAAAACAAATTCACCAAAACTGACAGGGGCGAAAAGGAGAAGGGTTTCATTGGGATAAGAAGTTCAGAAAGAGTATTGAGGAAGCAGAGGCACATGGCATAAAAATATGGTGACGAATGTAAGAACTTAACTAAGAATCTTTTTGTCATTTCAACAGCAAGTGGACAGATTAAGGTTGCTGGAAGTCGGAAATAAAAACAAAGTACTGAAGAAACTCAGCATGTCTGTGGAGAGAGGAGCAGAGTTAACATTTTGAGTCCGATGACTGTAGAGCAATATACTAATTTTCTGTATGATCACCTCTTCCAAGTTTTTACAAAGGAGTACGTGAGCAACATGTCCTCCAAAATGAGATAATTTAAGCAGAATTAATTCTAATGCAAACTTATGCTGGGCATGCTGAAAGAGTTGGGCAATTAGGGATGGGCAATAAATGCTGGCCTACTTAGTAGCACTCTTATCCCAGGAGAGAGTAAAAAAAAATTACAGAACGATCCTACTCGACAATCTTCTTGACTTTATTTTTTTTTTGAGGAACTCACAGCTCAAATGGATTACGGAAATCCTAGTGTATCAAAAGATAAATGATCAAGCTCGGTGTGAAGGATTGTTCGTTAAAGTCAAAGCTTTGGGGATTCAGGATCAATAATAGATAAAAATTGACTGACAGTTAAAAAAGAACACATCTTTCTAGATTTGGCTATTCCAGGCTGTCCTCCCATCTTCCACCATCTTGCCTAGAGACCGAAAACACAGGAAAAGGACCATCAAGTCTGCATGCCAGTCAAAAATAACCACCTAACTAATCTAATCCCATTTTCTAGCACTTGGCCTGCAGCATTGCATGCTTTGGCAACCCAAGCACACATCTAAATATTTCTTAAATGTCGAGGGTTTCTGTCTCTACCACCCTTCTAGGCAGTGAGTTCCAGATTCCCATCAGCCTCCGTGAAACACCCCCTCTGAACTTCTTTAATGGGCCCTACACTTTTCATAGCAATCTTTTTGCCTATAATTTACTACTTTTTCCCCTTTATTTTACCTGCCATTATCCTTTCATGCCTGCTTTGCTCCCCTAATTTCCCCTAAGGGGGAGCCAGCCAGTTGGATACAAAATTGAAGGTAGAGCATTCTTTTTTGGTCTGGAGGCCTGTGACCAGTGATGTACCACAAGGATCAGTGCTGGTCCACTGGTTTTCATCATTTATATTAACAATTTGGACTTAAATATAGGAAGTATGGTTAGTAACATTGCAGGTAACACCAAAATAGGTGGTATAGTGGACAGCGAAGAAGATTACCTCAGAGTACAACAGGACCTTGATCAGATCGGCCAATGGGCCAAGGAGTGGCAGATGGAGTTTAATTTAGATAAATGTGAGGTATTGCACTTTGGTAAGGCAAACCAGGGCAGGATTTATACAGCTAATGGTAGGGCCTTGAAATTGGAGTCACAGGTCAACTGGATGGAAAAAGCAGCATCTGGCACGCTTGCCTTCACTAGTCAGAACATCGAGTACAGGAGTTACGATGTCACATTGTGGCTGTATAGCGCATTGGTAAGGCCACTTTTATAATAGTGCATACAATTCTGGTCATCCTTCCCTATGAATGATGTTGTTAAACTTGAGAGCGTGCAGAAAAAATTTTCAACGATGTTGCCAGGAATGAAGGGTTTGAGGTATAGGGAGAGGCTGAATGGGTTAAACCTTCTTTCCCTGGAATGTCAGAGACTGAGGGGTGACCTTATGGACGTTTATAAAATCATGGAGAGGTATGAATAAGGTGAATTGCCAAGGTCTTTGTCTTAGAGTGAGGGAGTCCAAACTTGAAGGCATAGGTTTAAGGTGAGTGAGCAAAGATTTAGAAAAGAACCTGGGCTAACTATTTCCCTACAGAGACTGGTGCATGTATGGAATGAGGTCCCAGAGGAAGTGGTAGAGGTGGGTTAAATTACAACATCTAAAAGGCATCAGGATGGGTTGATGAATAGGATGGGTTGAGGGGGATACAGGCCAAATGCTGGCAAATGGGACTAGGTTAGATTGGGATGACTGGTCAGTGTGGATAAGTTGGACCAAAGGTTCATTTCCATGCCGTACAACTCTATACACTCTGTACTGTAGGGTTTCTCCTAATTTTAAGCCCTCAGCGTCTATCATAAGCCTCCTTTCTTTCCTTTATCCAATCCTGTAAATACAGATATCCGGGGTTTACCAGATTTGATGGCCCTACCCTTTATCTTTATTGGAACATGTTGGGTCTGTACTCTCCATATTTCCTTCTTTACCATGTTCTCACTGCTCTGACACAGGTTTACTTAAAAGTATGGAGCCCAGTCCACCCGGCCGGATCTCTTAATCTAATCACACATCACTCTTGAGCTCACTGACTTATATTGGCTCTTGGATCAGCAAGCTTCGATTTTAAAATTTTCACCTCCCTTTTTACAACCTCCAAGATTGCACAACAGTCCATTTCAGTAATGTCCAGCCATACAAACCTCAAGGATCTCTGCATTCCTCCAATTCTGGTTTTATGCCCAACAGTTCTCACTTGTCCAGTTTTGGCAGTCATGCCTTCAATTGTTTGGACCTTACACTCTGGAATTCCATCTCACTTTCTTCAAAGGTGCTCCTTAAAACCTAGCTTTTTATCTAAGCTTATGATCATTTGTCTCAATAGTTCATGTGGCTTGGTATCAAATTTTGTTTGATAATTACACTTGTGAAATACTTCAAAGTGCTTCAGAGATCAGAGTTAGGATCACTATTGTTTCTAATTTACATCAATGACTTGGATTCACAAACCCAATACATATTACCCAAATTTTCACACAATATCAAACAACTGGGTGCTGTGGATTTGAAGTATGTAGTTCAGAAATTATGATTTGACTTGCACTGAATATATAAATGAACAGAAGAATCCAGTTGAAATTCATACATCTTCTCATGCTCTCTAATTAATCCGAAAATTGCTTCAAACCCAAATTGCAAAGTACGGTAAGAACATACAAGTTCAAACCAATACAAAATCTATTTCGGAACGAGTGGTCAACAAATAGATTTTTTTTCAAAGATAGAGTAGTCAGGACAAAAATTTCAACCACTTAAAAACTGGACACTATACTGGGAGACCACATGGTCACAGAATCTCAATTGTTTTCACCCAAATATAAGCTCTGCATGCCTGCACCAGCTCATTAAATGATCATAACCAATTCAAATCTTCGGCTTTTGCCTCATTATTTTTAATCCAAATAACTACTCAATATCTTAATTGAACCTGCCTCCATACTTTCAGGCAGCGCCTTTTCATACTCTAATTACTCACCAAGTGAAAAAGACTTTCCTCACTTCACCTTTGTGTTCTTTTGCAAATCAATTTAAATCTATGTCCTTTTATTCTTAATCCTTTTAAGAGTGGAAACAGTTTCTCCCCATCTACTCTACACGATCCAGACCACTCATGATTCTGAAGACCTCTATCACATCACCTGTTAGCCAATCCCTCTCCAAGCAGAACAGTCCTAACTGCTTCAATCTCTCCTCATAACTGAAGTTTCTCATCTCTGAAACCATTCTTGTAAACTGCTTCTACACTCTCTCCAATGCATTCACATCCATCCTATCCAGAACTGTATACAATCCTCCAGTTAAGGTCTACAAAGCACCTTATACAAGTTCAACATCACCTCCTTGCTCTTGTACTCTATGCTCCTATTCAGGTCTTTCTGAATTAATAAAACAAAGTAAACAACATGGCCATCTTGGGATATAAATCATTAAGCTGTTTGCTTCTTAAATTGAGGACGTTAGCAATGATAACTAAACATTAATTAACATTGCATCTGAAGCTTTCAGAACTTTTAATTGATATTAGAATTAGAAAACTGATTACTAATTATTTAATACTTCATTTATAACATGGTTTCTTCACAACATTATGTGCAATATGGTGACAAGACATGTTTAGTATTATCAATTTCTTTGAGCAGTTGTATTGCTTGGTTATGAATTTTATTCTTCAATGTGGAACATATCACACTTCCTCATGGCTTAATGAATAATGCAATGTGTGATATGAATTGAGCCATTCAAATCAAGAAATTTTGAGTTTCTATTCTTGATCTGTGCTTAACAATCTGCAGGTCCAGATCAAAATGGCACTCTCAGTCTTCCTGTATTTATTTGAATGGGGAGATAGCAGTGGCAAAGTCATCTAATATTTGGATACTAGTAAGAAACCCTAGTAAAAGCACACATCTTTAGTGGGCAAGAATAAGAGCAGAGCATGGCCAATTAGTTTGCTGACACTCACGATGCAGAACAAGGTCATTTAAGAGCCTTGGAATGACACACAGCACCATCTTTAACGAAGACCTAAGAAAGTTGGGCAACTGGCACGTGCAAATGGATACAGCAAAACACAAATACATCAGCAATTTTACCAGAGTCATTGAGATATACAGCAAGTAAACAGACCCATTGTCCAACTCATCCATGCCGACCAGATATCCTCAATAAACCTAGTCCCAGTTGCCAGCATTTGGCCCGTATCCATTTAAACCTTTCCTATTCATATACCCATCCAGATGCCTTTTAAATGTTGTAATTGTCCCAACCTCCACCACTTCCTCTGGCAGCTCATTCCATACACGCATCACCTTCTGCGTGGAAAAAGTTGCCCCTTAAATCCCTTTTAAATCTTTCCCCTCTCACTTTAAACCTATGCCCTCTAGTTTTGGGCACCCCCACCCCGGGGAAAAGACTTGTCTATTTACCCTATCCATGCCCCTCATGACTTTATAACCCTCTACAAGGTCACCCCTCCGTCCACGACACTGCAGGGAAGTGTAGTGTATTCAGCCCCTCCCTGTTGCTCAAACCCTCCAAACCTGGCAAAATCCTCGTAAATCTTTTCTGAACCCTTTCAAGTTTCACAACATCCTTCCTGTAGCAGGGAGACCAGAACTGCACGTAGTATTCCAACAGCAGCCTAACCAATGTCCTGTACAGCTGCAACATGACCTCCCAACTCCTATACTCAATGCACTGACCAATAAAGAAAAGCATACCAAATGCCTTTTTCACTATCCTATCTACCTGCAACTCCACTTTCAAAGAACCATGAACCTGCACTCCATGGTCTCTTTATTCAGCAACACTCCCCAGGACCTTAGTATTAAGTGTATAAGTCGTGCCCTGATTTGCCTTTCCAAAATGCAGCACCTCACATTTATCTGAATTAACCTCCACCTGCCATTCCTCGGTCCATTGGCCCATCTGATCAAGATCCCGTTGTACTCTGAGATAACCTTTTTCACTAGGAGATAGCAAGAACTACAGATGCTGGAGTCAGAGTCAATACATGGAGTCCTGAAGGAGGGCGTAAACCCGAAAAGTCAACTTTCCTGCTCCTCTAATGCCGCCTGACCCGTTGTCTTCCTCCATCTCCACACTAACCTTCCTCGCTGTCCACTACACCTCCAATTATGGTGTCATCTGTGAACTTACTAACCACACTTCCTATGTTCGCTTCCAAATCATTTATATAAATGATAAAAAGCAATGGCCCCAGCATCAATCCTTGTGGTTCACTGCTGGTCACAGACCTCCAATCTGAAAAGCAACCTTCCAACACCACCGTCTTCTACCTTTGAGCCAGTTCTGTATCCAAATAGTTCTCCCTATATTCCATGTGATTTAACCTTGCTAACCAGTCTACCATAACGAACCTTGTCAAATGCTTTACTGAATGTATAAAGTCAAAGATGACGAGAGCAAAAACATCATCTAATGCTCAAGTTCATTTCTACGTCAGTGAGGTTTTTACCCCCTGACTTATCTCTAACCCAGTTGAGACTTGTTTGTTAAACTTACAAACTTTATGCAAAGACAGCATTATTGGCAAGACGTACCACACTGAATGGTGGTTGGGATTTCCATAGCACGTCGCCTCTTGTATAATGTCTCGTCAGAAGGTGGCTGATTCCAGTTGGCTGACAGATAGCCAAATTCATCCCAGAATTTCAATATTCCCTTCTGCGCTGTAAGCCAAGAGAATTTTTGTTAACATTTTAAAAGATCATAATGTAAAATCACTGTACACTTGATAACAAGAATCACAGAAGTGTGAAAAGCAGAGTATAATTGATAAAAATAACAATAGATTCAAAGATTTACTGGAATTTAGTAAATGTGCTTCCTCAGTGTGGAGTTGCCACCTAGAATCATGCCCAGAATATAGTGCTTGGAAGTCAAATGACATTATTTGGACAGCCTCATGTTGGAGGAATTAACATAAGAAAGAAATGTTATTAACTGGCAAATTATTTGGAAAGAACACAGGTTCATGTTTCAGTCTGGTAAGAGAGGACATACGACTCAGAACAGAAGTCATGTGCCAAAATGTTTTAAGGTTAAAAAAGAGCTATCATAGTTACTTAATGGTCTAAAACAGGCTAAACTGGTTCAGTCAAACCAAAGATAAATTGCTACTTTATTACAATCTGCCAGATACATAGATTACACAGCTCACAGGTAAAGCACATAGCTCACTGACATTTCAAAAAAATGCGGATTGCAATACAACTGGAGGTTTCTTTCTGGTTTTGAACAACTGAAAATGTAACAAAGCATTGAGAAGATAGCTCAAACAAAAAGAAAATTGATTCAAACATTAGCGATGATGTATTAAGTTTTTTCTTACTTTATTACTGCAATGTGTACTGAGGTACAGTGAAAAGTTATGTACTTTACAGGCAGATCGTGCTATACAAGTGCATCAGGGTAACAGAACAGAGTTCAGGATACAGTATTACAGCTGCCAAAAGGTGCAGAGAGAGCAACATTAACAGTTAAGAGGCCCATTCAAAAGTCTGATAATAGCAGGGAAACCGCAGTTCTTGAATCTGTCTGTAAACGTTTTCAAAATTTCTATTTTCTGCCCACCAGTATAGGGTAGAAAACGGTGGTGGAAGGGGTCTTTGATTTAGTATGAATGAAAGGGTTCTTGTCCCTCTCCCACAGAAGAGAAGACAAAATGCTTCAAATCCCAACTGAAAATTAGCATCAAAAACACATGAACCTCATCCCATAGTAACCCACTCACCACAATGCAATTCCAGCTCCCACACTGCATCCTATTCCACAGCTAACAATCAAAATATGATCCCCAGAGCTTAACAAATCTGCACAGAAGGGAAGCAATTATATTTTCAATTGTACTAGTGCTGTCCCTGGTGACATGACTCTGTAATATTAAGTCTGTACATTGTTCAATGAACAAATTAACATCAGCAAGTGTTAATAACTTTGAAAAACATGCAAGAATGATCTTGCAATCCAATCATTTCATTTCCTTTTGTTATGACGAAATGGCTAATTGTGTGAAAATTGACAAAGTCTGCAAGCTGTAGATAACCGTAGAATACTATGCAAACATATGGATTCAAACAATACATTTAATCCAACTCCTACCCAACTCAAGTGAACCTCTGACTGGTTTTATCAGCACTAGTTTTAAAGAAAAACACTAAAGGAAAAAATACACGTTCAAAAAAGTTTAGTGGCAACTGCTCTCCTTACCAATGCCGATGTCTTTCCAGTACTGCACCAAGTGCTCGCCCATGGCTCTCAGAAGATGCCGATACTCCTTGGCATCTGCAAAGTCCTGTTTGTTGTGGGTAGGCTCCAGAACGAGGTATGGGACATCTACCACACCCACCACTCCACCACATGAACTAAAGATAAAAATGATTTTATTTTTGTTTAAAAGCTACAAATATAACTGTCCTTTTTCTTTGGCATATTCTTATTCACAGCTCTGTCATCTCTCTACGCACAATTTGAGATTTCCTTTGCTAACCTTCTGATTTCCACCCACTATAAATTCCAAAAGTTGTTAAAGTCAACACAAGCTGCATCCTGTTCCACAATAGGATCTGCTTACTTGCCCCTACTGTTGTCCTAGCCCCAGGCGGAAGTGAAATTAGAATTCTGGTATTTAGTCGGCATTTTCCTTTATTGTCTAATCGTTTCTCTTCACTTTTCTGCGGTCTTGAGCCTATGCCTATCTTCCCCTTGCTCCATTTTTAAACTTTAATTTTCTTCCCAGGTTCCTCCACTTCTGCAGCACTGTGCTCATCATTGAGCCCCTTTTCAAAGCATACCTATCATTGTCTTTGTAGTGATGCTTAGATAAATGTCAGGTGCTACATTCTGGTAGGGCTAATCAAGGCAGGACTTATACACTTAACGGTAAGGTCTTGGGGACTGTTGCTGAACAAAAAGACCTTGGAGTGCAGGTTCATAGTTTCTTGAAAGTAGAGTTGCAGGTAGGCAGGGTACTGAAGGCGGTGTTTGGATCGCTTGCCTTTATTGGTCGGTATATTGAGAATAGGAGTTGGGAAGTCATGTTGTGGCTGCACAGGGCATTGGTTAGACCACTTTTGGAATACATGTTCAATTCTGGTCTCTCTGCTATAGGAAAAATGTTGTGAAACTTGAAAGGGTTCGGAAAAGATTTACAAGGATCTTTCCTAGGTTGGAGGGTTTGAGCTATATGCAGAGGCTGAATAGGCTGGGGCTATATTCCCCAGAGCATCAGAGGCTGAGGGGTGACTTTATTGTGGTTTGTTAACATCATGAGGGGCATAGATAAGGTGCAGAGTCAAGGTTTTGTCCCCTAGGGCAGAGAAGTCCAAAACTAGAGGATACAGAGTTAAGGTGAGAGAGGAAAGATTTAAAACGCGACTAAGGGGCAACTTTTTCACGCAGAGGGTGGTGTGTGTATGGAACGTGCTGCCAGAGGAAGTGGCGGAAGCCGGTACAATTACAACATTTAAAGGGCATCTAGATGGGCATTTGAATAGGAAGGGTTTAGAGGGATATGGGCCAAATGCTGGCAACTGGGACTAGATTAATTTAGGATATCTGGTCGGGATGGACGAGTTGGACGAAAGGACCTGTTTCCGTGCTGCATACTTCTACGATTCTATGGCTCTATAACTAAACCTCAACAGTAGGCCAGTGCTGTCTATTTCATTCACTGGGTAACTTGGCAATTTATCATATGGGCATATGCACCATTGAATAGGACAAGTTGAGTCTTGACCATGATTCCTCGCATGGATAGCATACATAGCTATATGAACATGATGGAGAGGCATGTAATAATCCCTCTCCTTCTTACCGTATTCAAGCATTTCATTTGCGAAGTCAGAAATCTTAGCAGGTCCCTGGGGAAGTGTAAGTCTATATCAAGAAATTTAAGCCAGTGTGCAGACAATTATCAGGGGACTCACACTCCTCCTTCCAGCTGTGGTCCAACTTTCTCGTACATCTTTATGAGACGACTACAGTTATAAATGAACATTCCATCCAGGTCACGATGTTCAATGTTCACACCAAAAATAAAGCACATCTCCTTTGGCTCTTTCAACGCTCTGTAAGAGTCAGAAATTAACATGTTTTTAAAAATAACTTCATTTCAAAGGATTCTTCTTGGGCAGCCAGCCATGAGACCAAGCAAAACATCTACAGGCAAGTAAGCCCAGAACAGCACTGGTCAGGATCAGGTGTAAAACTTCTAAGACAAAAACAAATTGCTGGAAGTAGTTAGCAGGGCTCACAGCATCTGTGGACCGAGAAACAGAACACTTGCATTTCATCAGAACATCTAATGCCAATATCACCGTTAAAACCCTAACCCTTCAATAGCATAGGGTTATTATTAACCAGAAGCTAAACACCCACCAGTGGGTAATGGCTAAGTTGAGTTCTAGCTTCATTTTTTTTTTTTTTTAAAAAGCATAACTAATTTTCTACTTGGCTTAAATTTAGTATATGAGCTTTTCTTTTGGGGCGGCACGGTGGCCCAGTGGTTAGCACTGCTGCCTCACAGTGCCAGGGACCTGGGTTCAATTCCACCCTCGGGCAACTGTCTGTGTGGAGTTTGCACATTCTCCCTGTGTCTGCGTGGGTTTCCCCCACATCAGTTAGAGGCACTGCACTGCAGTACATTCTTGATGCTGAAAGTTATGTGGAGAATACATTTTTAGGCGTGGTCACTCCACAGCTAAACGAACTGCAGTCAGGGAAGGAATGAGTGGCCAGCAGTCGGAAAGAGGAATGCCCATACAGACAGACAGCCAAGGAAGTCCCAAAGTGCATTTCACTCAAAGATAGTGTGTGTTGATAAACAGTCAGACAGTGTAATCAGAACCCAGCTACACAAAAGGGATCAGACAAAAAAAAAAAGAGGAGCTATAGTTGTGAGGAGACATGACTCCTGAGTGGTGTGCAGTCCACCCCTGGGCCAGGGTCAAGGATGTCACTGAGCAGCAGCAGGGCATTCTGAAGGGAGGCAAACAGTCAAAACTCGTGGTTCACATTGGTGCTAACACCACAGGGACAAAAAAGGATGAGATCCTGCAACAAGCATTGAGGTAGCAGATTGAAGAGCTGGATCCCTGTAATCTCTGCATTACTCTTGGTGCTATGTGCTAGTGACTATAGGAATAGGTGGATAGACCAGATTAATGCATGGCTTAAGAGTTGGTTTAAGAAGGAGGGCTGTAAGAGTCCTGGCTCACTGGGTCTGTTTTTGGGAAAGGTGGGATGTGTTGCATCTCTGCAGGACCAGCAGTTCAATATTCCAAGGTATAGAATCTTCAGGTGAAACATGGAAAGGTGAAAAAGAGATGCTGTAATATTGATCAAGCAGTCAATTACTGCATCAAGCAGAGATGATATCTTAAAGGTCCTTAACTGATGCCACAGTGGTAGAACTTAAAAAGGTGTTTAAAAAAGAATAATTTTCCTAATATTAACTGGGATAAAAGCAATCAATACCAGGATAATACATGCATTTAAGGAAAGAGGGAAAAGTTCAAAGGAGATGTAAGGGCAAGTTTTTACATAGGTAGGAGTCTGGAACGCACTGCCAGGGGTGGTGGAGGAGGCAGGTACAACAGGGGTGTTCAAGGTACTTTTATATAAGCACATGAATATACAAGGAATGGAGGGATATGGACCAAGGGCAGGCAGAGGGGATTAGTTTAATTTGGCGTCATGTTTGGCACAACATTGTGGGCCAAAGGGACTGGTCCTCTGCTGTATTGTTCTATGTTCAAAGCAAAAGGTAAAGTCACCATATTCCTACCAGAACACAGGACTGTTCTCTTATTCATGAGACTGGTGGTGGTTTAACCTGAGGGTCATCACACCTCAGGCAAGGGAGAGGTTGAGAAGGAGAATCCTTCAGGTAACCCCAGCCAGTGCAAGAACTGAAACCACAATATTGGCATCATGTTGCATTGCAAACCAGCCATCTGGCCAAATGAGCTAAGTAACCTGTCAGTAACTGGAATAGACAAAGTGTAAAAGGTTTAAGAGGGGGTGGAATTCTTAAAATGTATCTAAGAGAGCATTTTAAACCAGCATGAATCAATCCTGCAAGATGTGGGGCAGTGCTGGGCCTAAGTCTAGGGAATGAAGATTAGCAGATGGTAGAAGAGAATTTCAGAGTTAGTGGCTAGAATTCTATAAGATTTAAGATAGTCGGGGAAAAGAACAAAGATGGACCAGAAATTTTAAAAATGTGAATTGGCAGGAGGCCTATTTTAATATGATAAGGCCGAATCTGACCAAAGTGGACTGGGAGTAGCTACCTGTAACGAAATATACATCAAAGCAGTAGAAGTCTTTCAATAAGGGCTAACGGGTTCCTGTAAAAGTGAAAAATGGGACCAAATGCAACGCCTCTTCTTTATCAGGCGGCGCAGGAAATTTGGCATGTCCATAAGGAGCCTCACCAACTTCTACAAATGCACCATTAAAAGCATACTGTCCAGACGCATAATGGCGTGGTACGGTAACTGCTCTGCCGAGAACACAGCCCAGACCATCACGGAAGCCAACATTCCATCCATGGACTCCATTTACATGGCTTGCTGCCATAGAAAGGCTGCCAACATCAACAAAGACCCTTTGCACCCCAGTAATGATCTCCTACAACCTCTTCAGTCAGGCAGAAGATACGGAAGCCTGAACACATGCACCAGCAGGGTCAGGAACAGCTTCTTCCCAGCCATTATTAGACTGATGAATAGATTCTGTGAATAACGCTGACATTGATCTCTCCTAGTGCACGCCCTTTGCAATATAACCTGTATGCCTTTTAAGTTTTTTTTACAACTTCTGATCTGTACATCCTTGCTTACTATGATCTGCTGTATTGCTTGTAAACAAAGCTTTCTATTGTACTCCAGTACTCATGACAATATATCAAATGTTCTGGAGAACCCTGGATATTGAGGCAGGTACAGAATGAGATAAGGAAAATTAGGGCAGCTTATCATTGGTACCAAAGGCTCAGAACACCAGAAGCCTGATGCAATAGAAAATACAGGTGGATGTAAAAAACAGTTAGGAAAGTGAAGCGGGGACATGAAAAAAAAACAACTCCTAGGTAAAATAAAGGAAATTCCAAAGTATGCTGGGGCCAAGAGGATAACCAGTCAAAAAGTGGGGCCTATTTAACTGGCAATCTGTAGGAGCCAGATACAGGTGAGGTTTACATCTCCATTCACAATACAGAATACAGATACAGGTATAGAAATCAAGGAAAAGGACTGTGATGATTTGCTTGAACAAATTACAATTGTGGGAGGAGGTATTAGCAATTTTACCAGACTTGAAATTGGTCAAGACCTCAGGCCTAAATGATATGCGCCCCAGGATGCTATGGGAGGTGAGACAGGCAATTGCAGGGCCCTGACATTAATTTTCAAATCTTCACTGGATAGAGGTGGTGCCAGAGGACCAAAAACAAGGGAATCATAAGCCAGCAAGTTTGACATCAGGGGTAGGGAAACTGTTGGGAAAACGTCAATGGACTAGATCAAGCAAGGATAGTCAGCATGACAGCAGGAAACAGAAGTTGGTGGTAGAGTGTTGTTTTTCAGACTGGAGCCTGTGACCAGCCATATTTCACAGGGATCAGTGCTGGGTCCACTGTTTTGTCATTTACATAAACGACTTGGATGAGAATAACGGGAAGCATGGTTAACAAGTTTGTGGATGACACCAAAACTGGTGGTGAAGAAGGTTATCTACAACTGGATCTTGATCAGTTCGGCCAATAGGCTCAGAACTAGAGATGGAGTTTAATTTAAATAAATGTGAGGTATTGTATTTTGCTAAGACAAACCAGGGCAGGGCTGACACATTTAATGATAGGGCCCTGGGGTGTGTTGCCGAACAAAGACACCTAAAGGCAAAGGTGCGTAGTTCCTGGAAAGTGGAGTCGCAGGTAGGCAGGATGGTGAAGTCGGCAATGGGAACACTTGCCTTCATTGGTCAGTGCACTGAGTATAGGAGTTAAGATGTTATGTTGTGGCTGTACAGAACATTGGTGCAACCACTTTTAGAATAATGCATTCAATCATGGTCACCATTCTATAGGAAGGATGTTGTTAAGCTTGAGAGACTGCACAAAAAACTTACAAGCATAAATAAGCATGTTGTGGACTGGTGGGTTTAAGTTATAAGGAGAGGCGGGATAGGCTGGACATTTTTTCCATGGGGTATAGGGGTGACTTTATAGAGGTTTATAAATCATGAGGGGCATAGGTAAGGTGAATAGCAAAGGTCTTTTCCCTAGGGTAGGGGAGTTCAAAACTGGAGGGCATGTTTAAGGTTAGAGGGGAAAGATTTAAAAGGGACCTGAATGGCAACTTCTTCCACACAGAGGGTGGTGTGTATATGGAATGAAATTCCAGAGGAAGTGGTTGTTGCAGGTACAGTTACAACATTTAAAAGACATTTGGACAGGTACATGAATAAGTAAAGTTTAGAGTTACAGGCCAAACACGACCACCTATCCTCTCCTCTATCCATCTTCTATCCGCCTCCCACTCTCTCCCTATTTATTTCAGAACCCCCTTCCCCTCCCCCTTTTCTGATGAAGGGCCTAGGCCCTTCAACGTCAGCCTTTCTGCTCCTATGATGCTGCTTGGCCTGCTGTGTTCATCCAGCCCTGCACCTTGTTGTCACAGGCAAATGGGACTAGTTTAGTTTGGGAAACCTGGTCAGCATAGATAAGTTGGACCATAGGATCTGTTTCCATGCTCTATGACTTCATGACTCTGATCATATCTAACATGTCTAATTGAGTTTTTAAATGGAGGTGACTAGATGGGAGGGTACCACAGAGAATGCAAGCTTCATGGGCATTTGTAGGCTTTTAACAAAAGTTTTACATGGGGAAATTGACCAAGAAGGTAAAAGCACATGAGATTTAGGGCAATTTGGCAAATTGGATTCAAAACTGGCTCAGTGGCAAAAGACAGAAAGGGATGGTCACAGGTTGTGTTTCTGGAAGCCTGTGTCCAGTGACGTGGGGGGTTCTCTGATGGGTCGCTTGCTTCTTGTAGTGTACATTCATGATCTAGATATGAACGCAAGTGGTTTGATCACATGACGTGAAAACTGGTGGTGCGATAAGTAGAAAGGAGAGAAGCCTTAGAGTACAGAACAATGTATAAAGCTGGTTAGGTGTGCAGAGTAATGGCAAGTGGAGTTTAACCCTGAAAGTCTGCGGTGATGCATGGTAAAGAAATACATAATGAATGCTAGGACCCTAGGAAGCACAGATGATCAGTGGCACCTTAGTGTGTACGTCTACAGATCCTTGAGGACAGCAGTACAGGTGAATAAGGTGGTTAAGAAGCATATGGGATACTAACTTCTATTAGTCAAGATAATCACTGAAACAGCAAGGAGAATATGATGGAGCTATATAAAACATTAGTAGGCCACAGCTGTGATACGGTGTGCAGATCTGATCACCACGCTATAGAGAGGATGCAGAGAAGATTCACCAGCTCAAGCTGGAGTGTTTCAGCTTTGAAGTGAGACTAAATAGGTTGGGGCTGTTTCTTTGGAACAGAGAAGGCCAAGGAAAGATCTGTTTGAGGTATATAACATTATGAGGGGCATGGATAGGCTAGATAGGAAGAAACTTTATTAAAGAGATCAATAATCAGGGGGCATAGATTTAAAGGGCAGGAGATGTAAAGTAGTTTTAAGGATTTGTTTTTAAAGAAGTGGTAAGTACCTTGATCACTTTGCTTGAAAAAGTGGAAGAGGTAGGTACTATCACAACATTTAAGAAATGAGGCACCAAGGCACACAAGACTGTGGGCCAAATGATAGAAAATGGAACCAGAGTAGAAAGGCACTTGATGACTGGCATGGACATGACGGATTGAAGGCTTTAAAACCTTTTAGGACTCTATAAATAGTGATTACAACAGCAGGTCTGAGGCTAGGAACTTTGCAACTTGTCACTCACCTGCTGACTCCCCAAAGCCTGTCCACCATCTACAAGACACAAGAGAGGAGTGTGATGAAGTAGTGTCCACTTGCCTGTTTGAGTGCAGCTCCAACAACACTCAAGAAGCTTGACAACAGCCAGGGCAAAGCATTTATTTGATTGGCACATCCAGAAAACATTCACTTCCTTCACCACCAACAGTGTTAACAGTATACACAATCTAAAAAGACATGAAGCAACAACTCACCAAGGCTCCTTTCAACAGAACCTTTTAAACATGTAACTTCTACCACTAAGAAAGACAAGGGCAACATTTGCACAGAAAGTACCACCATCTGCAAATTCCCCTCAAAGCCACACAACATCCTGACTTGGAGCAATATGGTCATTCCATGACTACTCAGTCATACAGCATGGAAACAGACCCTTCAGTCCAATTAGTCCATGCCAACCATGTTCCCAAACTAAACTCGACCTACTTTTCTGCATTTGGCCCATATCCCTCCAAACTTTTCCTATTCATGTACCTATCTAAATGTCTTTTAAATGTTGTAACGGTGTCTACATCCATCACTTGCTTTGACAGTTCATTCCACACACGAACCATTCTGTCTGTAAAAAGAGTTGCCCCTCATGTCCTTTTTATAACTTTCTCATTTCTTATCGACTCATGGAGTCGCACAGCCGAACAGCAAGGAAACAGACCCCACAGCCCAATCTGTTCACGCCGACCAGACATTCCAATCCAATCCAATCCCATTTGCCAACACCAGCCCACAGCTCTCCCACCCACAGATCCATCCAGATGCTCCAAACGTTGCTATTGCACAAGCCTCCAGCACCTCAGACATGTACCACCCTCTCCGCCAGGTGCCCAAAAATCCCTCCACTCCCACCCCAAACCCACACCCTCCAGCCAAGGACCTCCCCACCCAAGGGAAAAGACCATCCATGCCCCCCATGACTGCGCAAGTCTCTACAAGGTCACCCCTCAGCCCCCAAAGCTCCAGGTAAAACAGCCCAAGCCCACCCAGCCTTCCCCCACAGCCCAAAACCTCCAATCCCAGCAACATCCCTGCAAATCCAACCCCTCAAACCCCACAACATCCCCCCAACAGCAGTGAGACCAGAACTGCACACCTGGATCAATATCATAGAACTCCCTTCCTAACAGCACTGTGGGTGTACGCTGGGACTGCTGTGGTTCAAAGTAGCAGTCCACCACCATCTTCTCAAGGGCAAAGTCAGAAATCAGACGACACCAGGTTACAGTCCAACAAGTTTATTTGAAAACTCTGAAAGCTTGTATTTTCAAATAAACCTGTTGGACTATAACCTGGTGCCATGTGATTTCTGACTTTGTCCAGCCCAGTCCAACACCAGTACCTCCACATCATGGCTTCTCAAGGGCAAAGAGACTTGAGCAATAAATGCTGGCCTGGTCAACAAGGGCCATATCCTGTGAATGAACACAAAAACTGAGAATACCTGGAATATATCAGAATTAAGCAGCGCAGGACAAGTAGTTGTGGGGGAGAAAACAGACACAGAAGAGCATGGGACAAAAGGAATGTCTCAGAGTGGGTAGTCAGAAGAGAAGATTAAATTACAAAAAGACAGTGGTGCAAGGCAAAAGGTTATGCTAATAGAACAAGTGATAAAACATAAGTTTGTGTAGAGGAGGTGGAAATGGAGTATCACTACAATAAAACAAAGAACTGCAGATGCTGAAGATCTGAAACAAAACATTAACTCTGCTTTCTCTCCACAAATGCTGCCGGATCGGAGTTTGTCCAGCAATTTGTTTTTGTATTATCATACAAGTTCTCTCCTGAGAACGTCCAGGAATTGTGTGGGTATTAGTTCAGCCAGGATGCTGCTGCCATGCCTCCTGTAGTCAACAGCTTTCCAGTGGAGTGTGTCTAAGTTTGTACATGAAGAATGAGCGCTAGTGCAAAGAACCGTGCGAACATGGAATTAACTCTAGCAAGAAGTCATAAAGATGACGGGATAATGTGTGCATTGCAGTCAGCCACACTGCACTTACAATTTCCTTTTGGAAAAGTGTGCACAACTTCTTTTAAGCAAATTTCACAGCTGCAACACATTTCTGACCAAGGGGGCCATGCTTTGTTCCTACGCACCTCAGGACTGGAATTCTGCTACCTAACCTAAACAGAGGCTGTTTTGAATAGCTGATTTCCCATAGAACTCTCCTGCCAACCCTGCCCCAGGAGTTGCTTGCCACAAAAATTAAAGGGTAAGTTGACAGGTAATGAAATTAGAGCTCAATTAGAGAACAATTTACAATATTTGATTTTATATCAAAGGAAGGAGAATGAGATTTGACAGTATACAATGTCACCTGCATATGACATTGCCTGATGTGAGAAAACTAAAATCTGAAGTATTTAAGTTGGAGTTTTTGTTCCCCCTCATTCCAGCAACACAGACTATGGGACAACAGAAATATTTAAAATTATTTATATTCATGAGTAGATTGGGCAGATGGATGTAGGAAAACGGGAATAGAGAGATACAAAATACATGTAAATCTAGTGATGACGATTTGCTTGCATGACAGGTCAATGCCAACGTGAACTAGTTGGGCCGAACACCCATTTCCATATCGTAAAATTGATGCTTTTCTTCAGATCGCGCCAATGAATCTCTTATATTTGGGCTTTGAACTAACATCTCATCCAAACATGTCACCTTTGTTGGCAGAGAATTCCATTAGTATTGCAACTGAGTAGATGGTACATTCAAGTCCTAGTTATGGCAAGAAGTTTAATCTAACTGTAGACAAAGTGTCAGTGAGCCAGGCCAAGACCTCTGATAATTTAGTTTCTCTCAAAACAAAATACTCAACTAAACCAGAATAAATCAAAATCAGTGCTGAAAGAATGGGAAAGAAGCAAAATAACACATTTCTTGATGTAACACAGAACAATCTTACCACGTAATGTATACCTGAGTTTCGCCTCGTGTATTCGTTTTTTCACATCAGCTTCTCTGCTTAGGTTGAAGGCAGCATCCTGCACCTGTCGTAGATGAACCTGTGAAGTTGAGACAATCTGAATTAGCATGTTTTATTCTTTGGTTGGAGTGGGGGGAGGGACCCCTGAAATTTTTCTACTGGATCTTGCATAGGAAAATACCTAAGGGACCACTTCCTCAAATCATCTTCCAGGATTTAACCATCTTATATTGTACTATTAAATGCTTCAACCTGGCACATGTTAAAAGACAAAGATTTGTAAAGTTCTGACTTTATTTATATACAATTAGATAATTTCAAAGACAAAAGTCCTAAGGCTAACATGTTTTGGATCGAAAATTAGCCTTGGCAAACCCTTGGGCTAAACTTTATGATCGAGCAGTAAATTCAGCCTTTTCATCTTGCAGATCCTTGGTACAACGTTGTCTTAAAGATTCATTAACCATAGCTCTGAGCACTTCATTTTGAATAACCAGATCTCAGATGAAGTCCCGTCCTGTTCTAGGCATCCAATTTTAACATATTAGAAGGTAAAACCAAATCTTCATTTTACTTTTTGAACAAGTTACCAAACAGTTGAAGATACTGCCAGCAAAATAAATTTAACACTGAAGAAAATAGTTAACTGTTTACTTTTACATATAAAAAGACAAATAAACTGCAAGGATTTCGAATCAAAGTAACAATGTTGATAATTTGATAGAGGAAACAGACTCCTTTGATACCCAAATGGATAAAAACAAACAACTTAACCTCTGCTGCACTGTAATTCCCTGAGAAAAGGTGGCTACTCCAAATAATCGGACATCTATAAATTTAAGAGCGCCCATACCCTCTGGCACGTTCTTTTAGCCACACACAAACAATTATGGTGCACTTGTTCAAAATGCAAATCAAATCGGCTCACCCTCGATTCCCTGCTCAAGTCATCTCCCAACTTCAATACCAGGGCCCGTGCTTTGCTTTCCGCTTCCCGTGATTTCTCCTCAGCTGAAAACAACAAAACGAGATATTGTTTCACTTAGTGAGCATTAAGAATCCAGAAACACACAAATACCCGATTAGAAAAATCTAAGAAATTAGAGCTCATGTTTGAAGTTGACTTTGTCCTGAACATCACTATATGACTGCAGCTTTTGGCAATGGTGCTCTGGCCTCTGCAACTTGAATATAAACCTGTTCAGGAAGCTTGCTTTTGCTTTGCCTAATACATCCAAGATGAGGATATGCAAAACGAATACAGGTATGAGAACCTACATCATACCAAATGATGGATTACAGCACTAAATGTTAAGATGAGCACATTCTGCATTTTCAGTGATCAATGCTTCCTTAATGGCTTAACAAGCCACATGATAGAGTAATGCACGGACCAAAATGGGTTTCAATACCCTCAACTGATAGCTCCACCTAGTACAACAAACTCCCTTAAATCGTGCTGTTAAATAGGATTAGGAATACATGCCCGAGTGGAAAGTAAAATAAATTGAATGGGTTGGCTCGGCTTCATTTTGTGCCTTTTACGTTACAAAAGTCCTCATAGCCAAGCCCATGTACCTATGCCATGCCAATTCTCTCCATATCCTGTAACAGCTCCACAAAATTAATTTATTCAACCATAATTTTGGCAATTGCTGTCAATTCTTCTAATCTAATTCTCCTCAATCTCCTAGGGACATATAATGTTATCTTCACAAAAGTAAAACAAACTGTTATTGATTTAATAAATTGAGCAGAAGTCAGTCATTCAGCCCATCAAGTCTGCTCCACTTTCCTCATAAGCCTTGATTCCCTTAATGATTAAAAAACGTTTCTCAGTCAGATTAAGGACAGCACTATTAGAATTTATAGAATCATTCAGAATTAAATCTATAAATCTGCCCTGCCCGCAGTCAAATATGCAACTGAGAACAGTATGTTCTGATGTAAAGTGGCGAAGTACCAGTACTCTCAAAACTTTACTTCAGCAGAGGTCACTGAATTGTAAGTAGAAGGAACTTTTCCTGCTTCCCCCGTCAAGTATAATGTGCCAACTTATTTCCCTTCATTCCCACCTGAAAACCATTTAATTCAATATAAACCAGAACTTAACTTGGGGTAAACCGGGCTGACACAGCTAACTTCCATCCAAGGGGTGCATTTAGCTGACAAATAATCAAGATACAACCACTGAAAAACATTTCTAATGCTTCATTTATAACATTTAACATCCTTAAAATTATAAAATGGAAAAATGTTACATATTATTCTTCCTGTCTCAACATACCTATTTTCATCAGATGTTCAGCTTTTTTCACTTCCTGTTCTGCACGGGTCTTAAACCGATTTGATGAATACTTGTACATTCTATGAAACGGAGAGAAGTTAATCAGAGCACAGACCAAGATGCACTAACTTAAAATTGTCAATGCTAAGATGGTGTATAAAAAGTATTCTCAAATTCAATTTACATATAAAAACTAAGGTTATCTAGCATAGTTATTAATTTATTAAACAATTAATTAGTATTTATTTGATCACCAAACACAAAGAAAGTCTCGTTTTCAAGGAAATAACAACACAGGAATTTGAGAAGGTACTCAGTTCTAAGCTGGTTCCTAAAATCAACTAAATCAGAGCTGCTTCATACTTCAGCTTCATTGAATCACTGCTTTCATATATACAAACAAATCCTAGTCCAGAGTCTTGGGCTCAAAGTCTAGAACTCTAGCTATACTGTCAAGAGGTTTCGCCTTTTAGCAGAGATGTTACTCTGACAGATCTCCTCTTTCAAATGGATATAAAAGATAAATGATACTAATTTGTAAAAGAGCAGAAGAATTTTTCCCCAATAAAAACCGAAACAACTGCAGGATGCTGCAAATCAGATCAAAGATGGAAATTGCTGGAAAAGCTCAACAGGTCTGGCAGCATCTGTGGAGAGAAATCAAAGTTAACGTTTTGGGTTGACAAGGAAGGGTCACTTGACCTGAAACGTTAACTTTGATTTCTCTCCACAGATGCTGCCAGACCTGTTGAGCTTTTCCAGCAATTTCTATTTTTGTCTCCAATATCGTCCCAACATTCAGGTCACCATACATCCTACAACCAATACTATTGAAAACAAATTATCTGTTCATTACCATACTTCTTTGTATAAACCTGTTGCTACTTTTCCTGCACTTCAATAGCAACTTACTTTTGATAGCAATTGCACTGCGCTTAATTGACTGTGAAGCACTTTAGGACATCATGAAATCATGAAATAAGATGCAATTCTCTTATCTATAAAGGTCCCTGATTTTACCTGGGTCTAAACAAGCAGCAGGAGAGTCGTTTTGTTCGGACCTTGTGACCTTGAATGAAAATTCTCATCCTAGGGTCAATGTACAGTACAGCTGTGTATGCCCTGAAGGAACGCCGCTCAGGTTTTCTACAAAATAAACATTTGTATAAGAACAAAAATAATTCTTAAGTCGCCAGCAATCACAGTAATCTTCAGCTGTCTCCTCACTCATAGGAGGCTCAGAGATCTATTTTCCAGAACAGAGGCTAACTACCAGGGTAAGTCTTTCAACCATCTCCACAGTAATATTAAACCATCACAAATTTGACAGGGGGCACAGAGTGGCTGGGTAAGGAGGGGAAAGAAATGAGGAAAAGACACAGAGATCCTCCCATAACAACCTTTAAGCGACACGTACAGAGTACCATTACAGAAAGAGAGAGGGACATCGGGTTAAACTAAGATTTTAAAAAATATTTTAAATGATGGTTATAGTTGAAACTTTATTCATTTTTTTTTCATGCTGAATTGAGAAAATTGGGTAGATAGAAGCAAAATCCTTATTTGTCTTTATAATTCTGTTAACAGTTGACGGTAGCCTGGGAACTAGGTCTTCAGATTTTATCACCACCTTGTTGACTGTTTTTGATTGTTAAATAAGAATATATATGATGTCTGAAAAATTCGAAGTTGATGAACTTTTGTGACAACCATAAACCATTGTGCAGAATTGAAGTTCGGTCTGTGCCTCAATATATTTCGTTTAATAATTAAGTTTATTTGCACTCTAGGATAACAAAAAGACTTCAGAATCAACTTTCTCCATGGAAATGTACAATAAACCGATACTATAATTTTACAGCACCAGCGAGAAAGCACTGCCGTTTAGTGGGACTTCATCCAATGGTTCCACACACAGCAATATTTTGATATGATGCCCTGTATCTAACCCCATGGGTTTACACTCCACATCCATTACTCGAAAAGACAAACTCCAGTTCGTTTCACAGTGATTTTCTCAACTTCTGGGATTATGTCAAATCGTCAGTAAAGTGTCAAGTTTATTAATGACAAATTAATCTGCTTAAAGTGGTTTAGCTTTGCCAAACCAAAATGTCCCAATAGTGTTGCTGTCTAACTACTTACACTCCTTCAAGTTGTGGTCCAGCCATCAGAATATCTGTAGGATCAGAGGTAACATCCAGTTCTGGTTCCCCATTATCCATCAGTTTAAGGTTGTAAACTATCACCAATGTTCCTGCAAAGGATTCAAAATAATCATTAAGGATGCAGCAAAATATTAAATAAATACTTAATTAAGAATACGGAAGCATTAACATCCTTTGACATATCATAAATTTTATGGACATTCTTTAAAGTTTCCCCAAAGTTCGTAAACAATTAATGGAAGAATCATAAAATGTCAAAGCACAACATTTTGCCCCTCAATGCAATGCTTTTCTTCACAAACTTGCTAGTCAAATGCTACTTTCTTTCTTGCTCATCACACTCATATCATTACTTTTTCTCAAATAGCTAAGACCTTATACAATTAAACTCAGTTCTTAGCTTAAGACATTGGCCTAATTTCTGCTCCTTTTGGCCCATCGAGTCTGCTCTGCCATTCAATCATGGCTGATAAGTTTCTCAAACCATTCTTCCGCTTTCTCCCCATAACCCTTGATCCCTTTGACAATCAAGAACCTGTCTTAAATATACTCAATGACCTGGCTTCCACAGCCTTCTGTGGCAATAAATTCCATAGATTCACCACGCTCTGGCTGGAGTTTCTCCTTATCTCCATTCTAAAGGGTCTTCCCTTTATTCAAAGGTGTGCCCTCGGATCCTCGTCTCGCCTGCCAATGGAAACATCTTCGCAATGTCCACTCTGTCCAGGCCATTGAGTATTCTGTAACTTTCAATTAG
>NC_063355.1:33942899-33953952 GCF_021869965.1 Rhincodon typus
GATTCGCCTGTCATGGCAGTTCCTACTATCTCTGAAACAGCTATAAAACTATATATTGAAGTCAGTGTTATAACTTATGGAGGAACTTGGTAATGGTGCACATAAGCACCTGCTGATGCCTTGTAGTTGATACAGTTGCAAGTTTGGGAGATGCTGACAAGGAAAATATGACAATTACTGCAGTGCATCCTGAGGAGGGTATGCTGTCTCCCAAGCATGTCGGTGCTGAAGACAGTGGATATTTGAGCTGATGAGATTCTGATTAAGACAACTGCTTTGTCTTGTATGGTGTTCAAATTTATGAATGTTATTTAAGGTTCTTGAGTAGATTTGTAGCTCAGGTTGTGGATGCTAAGGTTGGTTGGCTCACCGAGCTGGTTTGTTAGTTTGCAGACGTTTCATTACCCTGCTGGGTAACTCCATCAGTGCAGCCTCCGATGAAGCGCTGTTGTGTTTTCCCGCCTGGTATTTAAACTCTGGGTTCTGTTGGATTTGATTACCTCATTTCCAGTTTTCCTTCGCAGTGGCATATACGTAGGGTCCAGTTCGATGTATTTGTTGATGGCATTCTTGGTGGAGAACCAGACCTGCCTGTAGGAATTCCCGTGCTTGTCTCTGTTTGGTCTGTCCTAGGATTCCTGGTGTTGTCCCAATCGACCTGGTAGTTCTCCTTTTCCGTGTGAATGGAGATGAGTGAGTATTGGTCACGTCCTTTTGTTGTTAGTTGGTGTTCATGTACTCTTGTGGCTAATTTTCTTCCTGTCTGTCCAATGTAATGGTTCTTGCAGTCTTTGCATGGAATTTTGTATATTACATTGGTTCTGTCCATAGTGAGTAAAGGGTCTTTGGTTCGAGTTAGCAGTTGGCATAGGGTTGACGTGGGTTTGTGTGCTACTGTGATGCCCAATGGTCGTCGGAGTCTTGTGGTCAACGGGGAATTCATAGCGCTTCATTGGAGGCTGCACTGATGACGTTACCCAGCAGGGTAATGAAACATCTGCGACAAAATGAACCAGCTCGGCGAGCGAACCAACCACAGTATGAATGTTATTGGGTCTTTGTCCATCTGGGTAAGTGGAGGATATTCCATCAAATTCTTCCCTGACTCAAAAAAAATTAGAAACAAACAATAGGAGAAAGAATAGACTAGTCAGCCCTTCAAGCCTGCTGTGCCATTCAATTTGATTATAGATAATCCAACTCAGTACCATGTTCTCACTTTTGCCCATTCTCTTTGACCCCTTAAGCCCAAATGCTACATCAATCTCCTTCTCGAAAACATTAAATGTTTTGGGCTTAACCACTTTCTGTGGCAGAGAATTCCACAGGCTCACCACTCCTTGAGTGATTTTTTTTTCCCTATTTCAATCCTGAATGGTCTGTTGTTCTTAGAATGTAGTCTCCAGTTCTGGACTCCCTTATCATTGGGAAGATCTTTCCTGTGTTTACTGTGTCTGGGCCTGTGTAGCACTGCCAGGATTTCATAGGTTCATCTGAGATCCCCCTTCATTCTTTTAAACTCCAGTGAGTATAGTCCTAACTAATCCAGTCTCTCCTCATACTGTCAATCCTGCCATCCCAGGAATCAGTCTAGTAAATCTTTGTTGTGCTCCCTCCATAGCTAGAACATCCTTCCCCAGATAAGGATATCAATACTCCACACAACATTGAGGTTTGGTCTCACCAAAGCCCGGTACAATTCCAGCAAGGCATCTTTGACTTGTTACTATCTGAGTGTTAGACAGGCTTTGAAGCCAGTCTCTTCAAAATATCCAATCTCCAGCCTGTTTGAATAGCCAAGCCATTTAAGTAGCTTTTCCAGAGTGCTTTGGCCAGCGGTGGCCTCCAGGATGTTGATATGGGAAGTTCAGTGATGGTAATGGTGTGTATTTTCAAAATGAAATGTTTAGGCATTTGTGTGTTATTAATATTGTTTACTGCATATCAACTCAAACCTTGAAGTTGCCAAGGACCATGCTGTGTGCAAACATGGACTACTTAATTATCTGAGAAATGTTATGTAGAGCTGTAAAATTGTTGAAAAGCACTCCTGATGATGTGATGTGAGAAGTTAGTGATGTAGCAACTACAGATAGTTGGGCCAAGATACTGGTCTGAGACTTCCTTTCAATATTACTGTGAAGTTGAGGTGTTTTGCCAACAAAAACCGCAACTACATTCCATTGTGCTAGGTATGACTCTAGTCACTGGAAAAGAAGCTCCGTTGTCTTCAGCTTTACTACGGTTCTTAGAGGCCAAATTCAACTGAAAGCTGCCTTCCGTCAATGGTAGTTGTTCCCACTTCACCTCTGAAATTCAGTTTTAGTGTCAATGTTATTATGGCAGGCCTAAAATTGAGTATTGGTGAGCATGTTAGTGATATTTGTTGCTGATTCTGTCCATCATTTATTAATTACTGAGAATAGGCTAATGGTGTGATAAGAGTTGGAATGGGCGGCATGGTGGCTCAATGGTTAGCACTGCTGCCTCACAGCACCAGGGGCCTGGGTTTGATTCCCCCTCGGGCGACTGTCTGCGTGGGTTTCCTTCAGGTGCTCTGGTTTCCTCCCACAGTCCAAAGATGTGCAGGCTAGACGGATTGGCCATTCTAAATTGCCCATAGTATTCAGGGATATGTAGATTAGGTGGTTTTGGGGAATGGGTCTAGGTGGGATGCTCTGAGGGTCAGTGTGGACTTGTTGGGCTGAAGGGCCTGTTTCCACACTGTAGGGAGTCTATGGAATTGCCCTGCTTTTTACAGACAGGAGGCATACCTGAAAAATGTTCTGTGTTGTTAGGTAGATCACAGAATTCTAAATTGACTGGAACAGTTTAGTTAGAAACACAGCTTTTGGCACTCAGGTCTTCATCACTCCAACTCAGACATAGTGAGCTGGTACCCTTTGTTGTGTGTAAACAAAATGCATTGGCTGAAAATAGTATCCATGATGGTGGAGAACCTTAAGAGTTATCAGGGAAGGATTGCCAACTCTGCATAATGACTGAAGATGGTTATTTCATCATCTTTGTCTTTTGAACCTATGTGCTTGCCTCCACTGTTATTGAGAGTAGGTACATTGGAGCATCCTCCTCCTCCACCACTATCCATGATTCATTTTGGAAAAATTAGAGCTTTGACTTTGGTCATGGGATCATTTAGTTCAGGCTATAGCATACTACTTTTCAAGATTGTACACAGTCCAAAAATGCACTTCCACCAGCATGACACTTGCTTTTGGGGTCTGGCTAGTGCTCTTAACATGTTCTTTTACACTTCCCATTAAACCACGTTTGGTAAATGTCGTAAGTGCATTAAAACAAAAGTGGTATGCAAGTTATTTTATAGCGCCTTTTAACGTGATGAAATATCTCCTTGTGCTTCTCCGGAATGTTCTTAAACAAGTATGACACAAGCCATATACAGGAGAAATAAGCGTATAACAGACAGAATGTGGAATTAAGTGAAAAGTGTGTAGGTTGAGGAGTGTGAAAGTACAAGAGATTTAAAGAAAAACACGGCCTAGTGTACGCCAGAGCTCTCTTCCCTCTGAATCATAAGATGTGGCTTCACACCCACTTCAGCATTTTGATCTTGTAATTCAGGCTTACACTTGTAATAATGTTTTGAGGGGGCTCTGCAATGTCAGAAGGTCATTTTTTCAATGAAATGTCATACTAAGGCCCGTTATTTTCTGGTTTATGGGAGACTACTGTGTGCAAGTTGGCTGCTGCATTTGCTACCAAAATGGTAACACATCAAAAGGACTTCATTTTTTTGAAGTGCTAAACATTCAAAGATAGTGAAAGGTGCCCTGTCAATGTAGGCTATTTTCTTCCCGGAAGTGCATAAGGCAACTTGCATGAGGCAATACGCAAGAAGGTAAGAATTTGTAAGAAAGTTCGCAAAACACCTGGTAACTGAGACAGTAGGAAAAGTACAGAAGGGAGCAATAGACAATGTGAAGGAAAGCATGAAATGCTGTGCATCACAAAGTATATGTTCAAAAGATGGATAATGTGGATGAATGAGTGAAGATTTGAGAGACAGATGTAGAATGAATATAGAGTCAGAGATTGTGTAAATGTGGATTTGAGATCAAATGGAGCCAGTTATGATGGAGCCTTTGCATTCTTGTTTTAATTAATTACAATCACACTAAAAAAGCACAACCAAGACTACATTTCATGTCTTTACTGTCAAATTGGACACTTTTACAAAAAGGATTTCACCAGAAGCACATTCACATAGTACAATAGCACAATAACAATACAAACTGATACTGTAGTAATGATATAGGATGTCAAACTGATCCACAGTCAGACAGTGATACAGTAGCTCTGAAACAATTCAAATAAAGCATATAAATGTAATAAAGGTAGTACAGCCACCTCAGTTAAGGCAAATAATATTTTACAATGTCCAGTGTCTAATTGGTGCTTATTGCAAATTAATGCACCAACTTATAAACGGTTTGCCTTCAACCTTTACACAATCCAATAATCTTCACAGTGCACTGATAATTGACCCAAAGATATTTCTGTTATTCCCCACAGCAATACTAGAACATATCAGAAACAAACAGAAGCTCCAAAAGCATTCACAAAATGATAGGTTAACCTCTCAAAACAAGAGGAGGCCAAGAGAACTCCTTTAATATGTTGTCAAAACATGTAGCAGTGTATTGACTATTCCAAATGAACAATTAACAGTTCATTTCTTTTTGGTTAGCCGACGGTTTGATATGAACAGAAATTTACTGCAGTAGTTAAACAGTCTCCAAACCAAGTTATTCACTCGTATATAGGTTAAGTTTCTAATTGCCTGTTATGGAGAACACATTCTCTCCACCCAAGGGCATGCTCATTTACCTAAAACCAGGAAGCTTCATGTGCAAATTGGCAATGGTTAACGCTGCTTGGAATGTATGAGAAATGTAGCAAGTTGGCTTATGACAACAACTGATCTTGTGAGCTGTTGCAATATGACCCTAGAACGCTGTTTTGAGTTTCATGAGTTCATTGGTGAATGTGAATAAATTGTAAACAAATGAGTCTCTTTATAATAAGTCAGCATATTTGATCAGTGATCTTTATTCAGCCTTGCCTTGTTTTGGAGGCAACAAAGGAACTGGTCTCCTTGTCTCTAATGAAGTTGCTACCCTAAATATTAGGCAACGCTCTTTCCTATTCTACTAATCTTGCGTTACTGTTTTCATTTCAGATCACTTGAAGAATGTGTACTGCAGACTCCCACGTACTCATGGAAAAGTTTTTTTTGTTTAGATCTGGCATTCTGAAGGTAAGAGGTGATGAAATTGGGTGGATTGGGAGGCGAGGTTAAGGAAATCAATCACAGAAACACCCTAACACATGTCTGTTGGTGCTTATGATTTCCCTGTTAGGTTACACAAGATAGCAACAGCATTTGTTCTGAAAGTGTGGGCATGGTCTACCTGGCACTTGTATTCAGGATTGTAGCAACATAGTACACTCTTCTTCAGCATGTTATCCTTTCCAAACGCTGCACACCTTTGAAACAAAAACAGAAGTTGTTGGAAAAGCTCAGCAGGTCTGGCAGCATCTAAAGATAAATCAGAGTTAATGTTTTGGGTCCTGGGAGCCTTCCTCAGAACAGGCTGCACACTTTTGGACTGCAGAGTGTTTCTCCACATAATTCAGAATTTGATGTTAAAAATGGTACTTCGCGCTTATTTTTTTTTAGAAAACAGCTTTAAACTTCACAATGTAATTGACTTTTCCTGTCAATTGGTGCCCCAAGCTGAATGAAACATTCACTTATCAGGAAACAGCGTGTTTGCCAACAGACTGGAAACGGCTCTGTAGACTCTGAATAGATCATAAAAGACCGGACTTGCAGCAAAGTTACCTGGACAATTAAGAAATATTTTTGTTCGGAAGAATGAAAGAAATATCCCTAACATGTTAACAAAAAAAGGCTAATGCTGACTAACAATAGATGCCAGATTCAAACCTGTTCGTTTTGGTTCGTTTAATATTTGAATCCCTGACTTGTCACAAAGGAATCAAAAAAACATACATTGAGGTTTATTGTTTTCACTGCAATTATACAATTGTATTTTTAAGTAGAAAGTTAGCAAAAAAAGCAGCAGATTATGTTTAATATAAATTTCAGCTTTCCTATCCAGTGTTGCGGCACAAGCTAGTACGACGCCAGAAGCATTAAATGTACATATTTACCTACAATATTTGGTCCCTCAGTAAAATGAATAAGGTGCCCACCAACTCCCTTTAGCTCTTGCCGGATCAATGCACTAAGTCTCCGTCCTGGTGTATTGACCTGGTGTGGAGCGCGATCTCGGATATGTAACCGGGTAAAGCCAGAGAGCGAACCCCCGACGCAGCTCTCTAGGAGCTGGGTCCCCCATCGAGGAAAGCGGCAGCATGTGTGGCTATGAAAAGGCGTCTAGTCACTTAGAGAAGGTGCACAGGGCGACTACCTGTCCTGGATTCAGTGAGAACAGCATCCGAACAGACTGAGACCAGGGGCAGAGGAGAGAGGGAGAATAATCAGGAGAAACGTGTGGACAACGAGACGTTGAGAGAGAACGAGAAAGAAGACGATGTGTGTGAAAATAAAACAGTGCCCGGGTGAATGAAATCCGGGACAGAAGAAACCGGCTTCTGTCTCTGGATCGGAATCCCTTTCCTAATGTTAAAATCCGTAAAAAAAAAGGTTTCTTTAAAAAAAATAACAAAATCAGCAACTCCAGCCTTGAGCCTAAAGGCAGAAATCTCTCCCGGCGCTCGATTTCCCAGGGACCGACCATGTGGTGGGGCGAACGGGAGAATCTCTGCTGGTCCCTGAAACAGAGCTGTCAATCCCGGACCGTGCGGTCACCAGTCAGGACCCAGCTTCACCTTCTCTGCTACAACCGGCACAGACCGCTCTGGGAGTCGGGTGGGGGGGTGGTGGTGAGGGGAGGCAGGTCCGACTCAAGAGCAAAACAAAACCCAGAAATTGCTGGAAAAGCTCAGCAGGGTCTGGCGGCATCTGTGAAGAAGAAAAAACAAATCAGGGGTTAACGTTTCGGGTCCGGTGACCCTTCCTCAGATTGAAGAGTTTGTCTCACATGGACTGAGGACAGTTTAGGTTCATTGGCAGACAAGCGGGAGAGGATTTGGGGTTATTGGCGATGTCTCTCTCTCTCTCTCTCTCTGGGTCTCATTTTCTCCCCCCAACCCCCCAGCTTTTAGACTTTAGTAGCAGAGGAGGGCGCTTCGGATTTGGTGGGGTTGCTCATGCTGGAGGAGATGGATGTGATCGGGGTGTGCAGAGCTTTCTTTAGCCGGGAACAGCGCAGCACACAAAGACACTCTGAGCGAAATCGCTGATCAAAGAACGCGTAGAGGAACGGGTTGAGGCAGCTGTTAATGTAAGCGACACATGTAGCGTAAGGATGAGCCGAGATTAAGAATTCATCGACGGAGCACGGGATCTTGATGAGATCCAGCCAGATGATTGCATCGATGGTCTTAATGATGTGGAAAGGGAGCCAGCAAATGGCGAAGACCAGGACCAGGGCCGTGATGATCTTGAGGAGGCGTTTTTTCTTCTGTTCTTCCTTCTTGACATTCTGGAAGTGCCTGGTGACCGTGTTGCCAATGGCAAAATAGAAGCCGGACATCAGCAGGAAAGGCAGCAGGAAGCCCACGGTGCTGGCGAACAGGCTGAGACCCCCCACCCACAAATGCTCAGTGTTGTCATTCGCCACCAGAGAGTAGTCCATGGCACAGACGGTCTGGTTCTCTTTTTCCTGCGTCCGCCGCAGTATTAAAGCTGGAGAAGCCAGGACGCCCGACAGGGACCAGATAAGGACCAACGAGAGGATGGTGGTCCTCTTGGAGCGCAGCTTGTTGCTAGACAGAGAGTGGACAATGGCCAGATAGCGGTCAAAGCTGAGGCAGGTCAGGCAGAAGACGCTGGCGTACATGTTGATCATCACCAGGTAACTACTGAGTTTACAGAGAAGCCAGCTGAAAGGCCAGTGATAGTCCAGGGCAGCGTACACAGCCCACAGGGGTAAAGTGACCACAAAGGCCAGGTCAGCCAAGGCAAGGTTCCCGATGTAGGTGTCTGCAGATCTCCTCTTGGTGCGGGACTTCCACACTATGCAAATGACCACTCCATTCCCGGACAGTCCGAAGACGAAGACCAGCATGTAGAGAACAGGAACCACTGAGTTCGAGTGCTCCCAGTCAGCGTAATCGCAGTCATTGTAGTCAGAAAAGTTCATCAGCTCACTGTAGTTTCCCTCCGCGAACTGACTCATTAAGTTATCCATAGGGATCAGCTTCACAGAGTGGGAAAGTTCTAACTGTGGACTGGAGTTTGCATGCGGGCTGATATAGCCTACGGGTCCGCCTCTGAAGATAAGAGCCCCCATTCCTAAACCAATCAGCAGCTCTTAAAGGGACAGATTCAGTTACACACCGAGTCAGCAACACCATCCCTTAAAGATACAGTGTCCCCCCCGCGTGTACTTCACCAATTTGCGTCCGCACATTCCCGATGCGCGGGCACTTAATTCATCATTACTCAGGACGAAACTAACAAGCCAAAATGCTAGAGGTGTTTGTGTGTGTGTGTGAGAGAGAGAAAGTGGCGCTGAACCTGAATTGAGATGCACTTTGCCAGATTTTAAATTTCTGGCTCAGGTTTTGAGTTCCAAAGTTTGAGTGAATTTAGAATGGCAGACTGATAAGGGAATAACCCGATTTTCATTTAGAACGGGAAGTATTTAACTCCTCCAATCTATTCCCTTACACGGTCCCGGGTTTACTGTGCTGAAATTTGGCGAGTTCGCTCAATATTACCAGGTAAATGCGCGCTTTAGAACATTTGTTGACACCCACACGCTCAAAAAAGCCTCAAACATTAGTCAGTTGGATACAGAGATCCTGAAACAACACCCAATTAAAATAGAACATAACAAGGCAGACAGCACCCAAATGATAGCGGGAGACCGAGACTTCACCCTTCAAATTCAGAGGGACGTAACAAGCAGGGAGGCCCCTGTACAGAACTCAATCAACACAGAGGCCACAAAGAGATGAAAAGTAAGAAACACTCGAGACAACGCTTGTTTATACGGTAAATAGTCAACCGCTCGATTTCGTGTCCATATCCAATGGAACACAAATACATTCCACCCATGTGCCATGAGATTAGAGTACAGAAAATAAATAAATACAAAGTGGGAACTCTGAGGGACTTGAAAAAGACTGAGCCAGGTTAAGGGGGTGTTTTACTACTTCGGCCACTTCACGTTTGTCGAACGAAGCCAAAGAATGGTTTATTGATGCACCGCGAAAGTGTTGCGAATTAAAAGCCCGAATAATTTCGATTTTACCAACGTGATGAACAAGTCCATTTCGGATACTAACACGAGGCAGCGAAAATCACTCCTTGGGTTATGGGCTGCTAACCTCTCTGATCACTTAACCATTTCCAGTGACATTTCTTTTAACATCAGAGTAACTGAAGGACCATGACCTTTGAACTGTGGTCCGCCAAGGTGAATTGCCTTCAGAGATAGAATTGTTTATTTCTCAAAATTCAACCCACTAGGAGAATGTTCCAAATTGAATTTTTTTTGTTTCATAATGCCCAAAACCTGCATATTCCAAAAAAAGTGTTGTCAATCTAAACAAGTATCCACTGACTACATACACCAATTTCAACATTTGCTTGATTTCACCATTCCAGTTCTGATGAAAACATGTCATCGGACCTATAACTCTTCTTTCTTCTCACAGATGCTGCCAGACTTGAGTTTCTCCAGCAGTTTCTGTTTTTGTTTCTGAGAAAAGGTCACCGGACCCAAAACGTTAACTCTTTTTTTCTTCACAGATGCTGCCAGACCTGCTGAGCTTTTCCAGCAACTTCTGTTTTTGTTTCTGTTTTTGTTTCAGCATTTTCTATATTTCAAGTCATGGCCTTCTCTTGACCGCAGTGGTAGGAATTGAGGAGCCATACAGAATACAATGGGAAACTTTCAGGCTTTGACCCTGGCCTGTGCTGTGTTCGTTGACCTCACTAGAATTTCAAGAAGGATATTTTAATTGGTCTGATTTCTGGTCCAGAGTTGAGGCAAACCTAACAGATTTCATCCTTCCAATGGCTATGTAGCAACTATAGCTGAAGATAATTATCCTGCAGCAGTAAAATTGTTCCTTTGATGAGGGTATGTCCAACTTGGGTTACGGCATTCTTAACAGGCAAAAAACTTGTTGACAATCCCTGTTTAAGCTAGAATGAGTTGAACTCAGAGGCCATCGGAGCTTGTGGATACACAGTGAGTATTAAACCATGGGGAATTTGTTGGGAAAGCAACACAACCTGTGTCCTCATGGTACAACTGCTTAATGTAGGAGAATGTTGGCATTAATTCTGGGAGACAGAATAATATTTATGCTATGTACAATAATGTACAGGAAGGGTGGAAAGATCAACTGTTATAATAATCAACAGGGAATGTGTGGGTTGCAAAGTTATTTTTAATGAGTAGTACAGATTATTGAATTGCTTCATAATCTTCATATTGCAAAGGGACATTGTTCAAAACCAGTCTATTCTGTGCAAATATTCTGCTGCATGCAAAATAATCCCTAAGGTATTAACAGCACTTCGATCAGCACCTTAGCTAAGATCGCCAAACCAGATGGTATGTTACCATTTATAACAAAAATATTGGAGTATAAAAGAAAAGACATCTTTCTACAATTGGTGTTATGTATGCTGTTTTAGTTTCGTTTCCTAAATAAGAATATATCTTTGTTGGAGGGAGTGCAGTGAGGTTTCATTCAACTGATTCCTCGACAACAGGATATCCTATGAAAAGAGATTGAGTAGACAAGTCCCATATTTTGTAGAGTCTACAAGAATGACAGCTGATTTAATTGAAACATGTAAAATTCTTAAAGGAATAGTAAGAACTGCGATGCTGGAGTCAGAGATAACACAGTGTGGAGCTGGAGGAACACAGCAGGCCAGGCAGCATCAGAGGAGCAG
>NC_063355.1:33954452-33955006 GCF_021869965.1 Rhincodon typus
GCTGAAGCTGCAAATTCTGGGGGTAAAGAAGCACTGCATTCATGCCATCACGGAGACTGGCAGCATTCTGAGCAGTGACTAAAGCAATAATTCAGACATCTCATTGTGCAGCTGTGCTCCAACTTATTCAATATTTATAAAATATGTTCTAAATACATATGTGTATAAGTGATGTGCATGAGACAGAGTCTACAAAGGGATATAAACAGATTACTTGAGAGGGAGCGGGCAAAATATTGGCAGATGGAACATAATGTGGGAAAATATGAGGTTATGTACTTGGGCAAGAGAGCTCAACATTATATAAGTGGAGAAAGAATACAAAAAGCTGCAGTACTGAGATTTGGGGCCCCTCCTGCATAAATTATAAAAAGCCAGTATCCATGTTAAGAGGTAATAGAGAAAACAAATGGAACACGGCCTTTAATTCAAAGGGAATGGAGTACAAAAATATGGAAGTTTTGCTCAAACTATTTAAGGCACTAGTAAGTCAACATCGAAAATAGTGATAACAAGGTGTAGAGCTGGATGAACACAGCAGGCCAAGCAGCATC
>NC_063355.1:33955406-34009124 GCF_021869965.1 Rhincodon typus
TCTCTGATCAAAAATAGTGAACAGTTTTGGTCCCATTATCTAAGGGAAGATTTCCTGCCTTTGGGGGCAGTCTAGAGAAGGTTCACAAGGTTGATCCTGGCTATGGAGGGATTTTCTTGAGGAGAGGTCAAGTAGGGTGAGCCTGTACTCACTGATGTTTAGAATAATAACAAAAGCAACCACAATGAAACATGCAAGACTCTTAACAGACAAACAAATTTCTGGAAAAGCTCAGCAGGTCTGGCAGCATCTGTGAAGAGAAATCAGAGTTAACGTTTGAGTCTGGTGACCCTTCCTCAGAACTATTCTGAGTTCTAAGGAAGGGTCACCAGACCCGAAGAATTAACTGATTTCACTTCATAGATGCTACCAGACCTGCTAAGCTTTTCCAGCAATTTTCGTTTGTTTTTAATTTACAGCATTTGCAGTTCTTTTGGTTTTTATTAAAGATTGCCAAGAGGTTTGACAGGGCAGATGCCCAGTAGCTGTTTCCCGTTGTGGAAGAATCTCGAACAAGAAGGCATGATCTCAGAGTCAGAGGTTACCCATTTGAGACAGATATGAAGAAGAATTTCTTCTGAGGGTAGTGAATCTGTGGAATCTTTACCACAGTGGGCTGTAAAGGCTAGGTCATTAAGTATACTCAAAGCCCAGATGGACAGATGTTTACTTAATAAGGAAATGAAGGGTAATGGGAGTATTTGGCATGAAAGGGGAGTTGAAGATCTCCTGCTCCTGTGTCTTATGGTTTTATTATACAACAGCAATTGCATAGCACTTTAGCACACTGGAACATCTCAGCGCTTTACAAAATCAACTGTGCTGAACCGTAATCATCACACAGCCAAACACAACAGCCAATTTCTGCCAGCAAAATTTCCACATACAACAAACATATGAATAACCAGGATGGATGAGTCCCAGTTCCTTTGAAACAGACACATAACAGTTCTTCTCAAAGCTATTTGGTTAAAAAAGGCCCCTTTTATAACAAATTAGGAAACATGGAATGCCGCCCCACTGTGGGCAAAATATACTGTGGGCAATATCTTACCAGATGCAGATTGCTGTGGGCTAGGACAAGCTGTCTCATAGAATTGGGAGAGATGTTCAGCAAGGTTAATCGTGAGATTCAAGGGTATCTTGTAGATATTTTTAAGCAACCTGTTCAACGCGTTATGAAGCACATAGAACTTTACCTGGGCCTTTTGTTTCAGGCAGAGATGCTGCCAGTGTACCATAAGAGCTCCACCAAATACTAATGAGACCTGAATCTGCTTAGCTTCTGAGGGCAGGTGTTTTCACACATGTGCTGCAGGCACACTGTATTGTACATTTATTTTGACCAACATTTTTTGTCATGTTACGACACTAAGTAAGGTGGGACATGAACATGGATCTTCTCTCGCAAAAGGAGGGATATTACACTGCGCCACAGGAGCCTTTTACACATCTTGTAAGCTCTTTTCAAGTACGATGACAAGATTCTCACTAAGCATCCCAACAGACGATCAGCACTGGTTCTTGAATACCTTGTTAACAACCCAACTCGCTATTGGTTTTGATCTTACCAAACATTACCACATAAACCGGCTGCTGTTGAAATGCAACATGGAAACCAGAGCAGACTCTTGGGTGCGTTCAACACTTTGCTTGCTCTAAATGACTTCCATTGTGCACACAAGGCATCAACTTCTCAGGGCACCCTACATTTGATAAAGTCAGAGACATACTGTATGGAAACAGATCCTTTGGTCCAACCAGTCCATGTTGAACATAATCCATTGTGCCAAAATCTGAGAACATTCATGGAACATTTCCAAACCACTTAAACATGCTTCTGCACTTCAATGTTGTACAGCCAACAATCATTGCAATGCTGCTACAAGGACATTGTGTACTCAGACACACACCAGCTCATGGTTACAGTAGCAAAGATACAATGAGCGTGAGGTACTGGAAAGAAGATAGCGGTACTTACCCTGGCAGAATGGCGAAGGACACAAACCTGTTTCCTACAGTGTCACGCATTCCCCAGAGGGCCGAGAGCACTTTAACCTGGGTGGTAATCTTGGACTTGGCTGGCACGATCTAGTATCATGGTCTCCACTATTGGTCCAAGGAGGTCAAAAAAGTACTTACCATCTGTGCACCAACCTATCTAACAAGACCTCCAGCACCCCAATTTCTTCCGGTCTGCCATGACTGAGGCAAATATCAGGAACAACGCAGATCAGTTCCAGACTGACAGCAGCTATCCAGGTGCACAACTGGCTTCTTACAGATGATGCAGCAGTGAGGGATAATCCCAGGATATCCAATGAATGGCAAGTTATTCCAGAAACAGCATGTAGTAAGATGGGTGGAAAATGGACATGATACTCAGCACAAGAGGTCAAACAACAATTAAGGCATCCAGTACATCAAAATATGTAAAGAACACTTGCTCGACTTTGTGACGGGAATCAATACACCAAACTCAAATGAATAAGGACTTAGCCAAAAATCAAGATTCAGTTGTATCAATTGTTTGGTCATTTATATTTCTGAATCTAAAGATCAGCAGTTTCACATTAGAGGACATGAATGAAGTTGTGATAGAGGCTGTAAATCATTGAACCGCTACATTGTGGAAACAGGCCCTTCAGCCCAACAAGTCCACACCGACACTCAGAGCATCCCACCCAGACCCATCCCCCCAATCTACACACTACGGGCAATTTAGCATGGCCAATGCACCTAGCCTGCACATCTTTGGATTGTGGGTGGAAACCAGAGCACCCCCGCGCAGACACAAGGAGAATGTGCAAACTCCACACAGACAATTGCCTGAGGGTGCAATCGAACCCAGGTCCCTGGTGCTTTGGGGCAAAAGAGAGTGAATTTTAAATTTTACCTCCAGCTGAAAGGTAACTCTGGCGAGTTCAGTCTGTTGAATACTTCACAACACAGTCCTGCTCTTCCAGGTGGTTAGACTTGATGATTACAGTTGGAAGTTTTGCAAGTTAACCCCCACCAGCTGCTTGACAGCACAGTTGCTTAAGGATTTTTCACTATCCCTGCTGGAACATCACTGGCATGGTGCAAAATATGCAGCATATCTGCCTTTAGAACACCACCAGTATCTGGGAGCACAGTTTCAACTGAAATTCAGAAACTTGGCTTGATTCCATTTCCAATGCCTCTGGGCCTCTCATCTCCTCCCCCAGGATTTTCAGCCCATTCAAGGTCACGCTTGATTGATTTCCAAAGGTGCCTCAACTCCAGTGCCTGCCCAGTGATTGTTTGGGTATTTCATTGTGCAAGTCCACCAGGCATTCTCCCCACTTTGAGGTTTGACAGGAAACTCCTTTAGCTGCAACCCTTGAAGAACAGCTAATGGAAGGTGCCATTACAGAAACAGACCACATCTTCATTGCCTCGCAGGCCCCCAGGAAATTTTCCACAATCCCCTATGCAAAAGTCACTATTTAAAAACTTTTAATATTTATTTGACCACTGGATCAGGCAGATATTAAATTGCTTCATTCACACATTTCTAATGACAACAGTATTGCTGAAGCATTGCACAGCAACGTTAACTTGATGTAATGCTGTATATCAAGAAAAATGGTCAGGGAAAATTCAATGTCAGCAAGCACATAAATGAACAAAGTGTATTCACTTATATTGAGTCCCAAAGAACTCATAGCAGATTCAAAACATTAACACGGTTTTATCCTACACAGAATGTGCCAAACTTGAATTTCTTCAGTCCTTTGTGTTTTCATTTAGTGATGTTTCTCAGTTGAAAAAGCACTAAATGAAATAAAGAATAATTACAAAAGACCAGCACAAATCCCACTTGCAATGATTTCAAAGGTGGTGATAAATTTGAAAGGGATAACACCCACAGATTTCAACAGAAAATTCTTACCTGGCATTGTCTACTAGCTCTGCCAATGCTCCAAAAAGAAACTCATGAGTGGTTCTGAAAATTAAAACATGGAAATTGTTTTAAAAATGCACCTGTTTTGCCATCAGAATTTCAGTACAGTTTACATGGTCACAAATAATATTATTTGGCAAAAGAAACAAGTAGAATGACAAACGCATGAAATTTTCACATTAAAGCCATCTGAAATGTTGACCTGGCCCAGCAATACAATTATCCAAAATTGGGTTGTGTTTAGCAGTCAAAATGTTTTTGACAAAGAAAATGTATTTAGTATCTTATCATACTTGTTAAGAAATGTCTCAAATCCTTACTAATTTAAAAGTATGATTATATTATTGTAAAGTGCGACAAGGGAGCACATAGCAAGATCCCACAATTGAAAATTAAAAGTTTTGTTTGTCAAAAGCTTTGGGAAATTTTGAAGGTGGTGGAATAAGATGACTGTATTCACCCTAAATTCTCTATTGTACAAGTAATTATCATTTTATCTCTAGCCATAATTATTTTTGAAACATTTTTCAACTCTTACAAACCCAACTCTTTTTTTTAATTCATTCATGCGATAAGGGCATCACTGGCCAAGCCAACGTTTATTGCCCATCCCTAATTGCACAGAGGGAAATTAAGGAACAATCACATTTTTGTGGTTCTGAAGTCACATGTAGGCCAGACCAGTTAAGGATGGCAGTTTCCTTAGTGAACCAGATGAGTTTTTCCAAAAATCAACAATGGTTTTATGGTCTTCATTAGACTCTCAATTCCAGATTTGTACTGAACTCTAATGCCACTATCTGCCATGTCAGGACTCGAACCTGGGTCCCCAGAACATTACCTAGGTCTCTGGATTAACAGTCCAGCAATAATCCCACCAGGCCATCATCTCCCCTTACATCATGGTATATGAATATCAGAACAAAATAATCAGCATCTCAGCAACCTGCTGGACACTGACGTCAGTGTGGCGAGACCTTGGTTAAATACATGGCTTGAAGTCCCTATTTTAAAGGATACACTGAGAATTGGTCAAAGCAGAAGTAAAGGCTTTAAGGGTTAATTTCGCGTAAAATCCATGAGTCCAGGAGGAGTATTGCCAAGACTGATATCTTTATTAATAACATGTACAGCAAGGTGGTCAGATCACAGGTTAAAAAACCCACAGGCAAAAAAATATCCTCAGCAGAGCACAGCAACAGCCAAAGTCGTCGCATCCAGAGTTGCAGAACAATTGTGACAGGAGATCCCATTGCAGGGCAAACATATTTAGGTTTCTCCAGCTGTAGACACAACACCATGACGTTAAATTTCCTCCCTTAGTGATATCCTTGATGCTAGCATAAGTGGTTGCAGGGCATTGTGAAGAGAAGGGAGAACAGTCAGAAGTTGTGGTTAATAATAGAATCAATGTCATCAGTTATGAAAAAAGGAACGGGGTTGGGGGGGGGGGTGGCAGGAGTGGTGTTTACGAAATACATTCAACAGCATGCCCTGTAAAGGAAGCAATCTCAGGATTACTCCCAGCAAAATTGTAAAGAGGATAGACCAAGTGAATGTGCAGCTGGGAAGAAGATGCAAGAATTTACATTCTTCAGGCATTGGGCCCAATCAGATATGTACAGACTGAACAGGCTGCATTGGAGGAGGACAAGGGCGACACAGCGTTCACTAATCGGGAGACAAAAAGATGGAAATGAAAGATAGGAAAGTAGATAGCGAAAGTGGAAGGCAAAGTAAACAGGGGCTAGCAGCAAAAAGGGGAATTGTATAAGATGTATAAATATCAAAAGACAATTCCAAAAAGATACTATACCTGAATGCACAGAATAGTCATAATAAGGCATAAGAACTAACAGTGTTAGTAACTGTAAACAGATAGAATATGATTCTGAGTTTAGAGACATAAAACTGTGGGGTAGCCAAGGCTGGGAATTGGACGCCAAAAGGTATTCAGAAATAAAAACAAATTGCTGGGAAAGCTCAGCAGGTATAGCAGCATCTGTGGAAAGAATTCAGAGTTAACATTTCGGGGTGACCCTTCCTCAGAGCTTTTTGTTTGAAATCATTTGTGGGATGTGGGTGTTAATGACTGACTAGCATTTATTGCCTATCCCTAGTTGTCTTTAAGAAGGTGGTGTGAGCAGTTTGCTTGAACCACTGTAGTCCATCTGCTGTGGGTTGATCCACAATGCCATTCGGGAGGGAACTCCACTCAGCTCTTTTGTCCATGTTTGAACCAAGGTTGTAATGAGGTTAGGAGCTGACGGAATTCCACAATTTTGACCCAGCAGTGAGAATTTTTGGTGAATCTCTGCAGTGCATCTTGTAGATAGTGGAGGCAGTGGATGCATGTGGCTGTGGTGTCAATCAAACAGACTGCTTTGCCCTGGGTGGTGTCAAGTGTCTTGAGTGTTGTTGGAGCTGCAGTGGGGAGTATTCCATCACAGTCCTGACTGGTGCTTTATGGACAGGGTTTGGAAAGTCAGGTGGTGAGTTACTAGCCGCAGTATTCCTAGCTTCTGACCTGCTCTTGTAGCCACCATGTTTACATGGAGAGTCCAGTTGAGTTTTTGGTCAATGATAACACCAGGATGTTGATAGTGGGGGATTCAGTGTTGGTAACACCACTGAATGTCAAGGGGTAATGGTTAGATTGTCTCTTATTGGTGATAGTCATAGCCTGGCATTTGTGTGGTGCGAATGTTACTTGCACTTGTCCAGATCTTGCTACATTTGAACATGGACTGCTTCAGTACCTGATGAGTTACAAATGATGCTGAATATTGCACAATCATTGGCGAACATCCCCACTTCTGACCTTATGATGGAAGGAAGGTTATTGATGATGCAGCTGTAGATGGTTGGGCCTAGGACACTACCCTGAGGTACTCCCGCTGAGATGTCTGGTCTCCAACAACCACAACCATCTTCATATGTGGCAAGTATGACTCCAACCACTGGAAAGTTTACCTCAAATACCCACTGGTGCCAGTTTTGCTAGGGGTCCTTGATGCCACACTCTGTTGAACGCAGCCTTGATGTCAAGGGTTTTCACTCTCACCTCATCTCTGGAATTCAGCTCTTTTGTCCACATTTGAGCCAAAGCTGTAATGAGGTCAAGACCTAAGTGGCCCAGGCAAAACACAAATCATGCATCACTAAGCAGGTTATTGCTGAGGAAGGGTCACTAAACCTGAAGCATTAACTCTGATTTCTTTCCACATATGCTTCCAGACTTGCTGAGCTTTTCCAGCAATTTCTGTTTTTGTTTCGGATTTACTGCATCTGCAGTTCTTTCAGTTTTTATCAAAAGATATTCAATCTTTAGGAAGAACCACCTGATTGAAGTTCATAAAATAATGAGGGGTATAGATAGAGTTAAGGGTAGTTGTCTTTTCCCTAGGATGAGCAATTTCACATCTGGGGGGTACATGATTAAGGTGAGAGGAGGGAGATTTAGAAAAGACACAAGGGGCAATTTTTTTTCACAGAGGGTGGTTCGCATGTGGAATGAAGTTCCTGGGAAAGTGGTAGATGTGGGTACAATTACAACGTTTAAAAGACATTCGGATAATTACATGAATAGGAAGGATTTGGAAGGATAATAGGCCAAGAGCAGGTAGGTGGGACTAGTTTAGTTTAGGATAATGTTCGGCATGGTCTGGTTGGACTGAAAGATCTGTTTCCATGATGTATAACTACTGTGACTCTATAAGAGCTCAAAAGGAAGAGATGGGGTGGCTTTAGTCAAAGGTGAAATCAGTGCAATAGCAAGGAAGGACATTACTGCAGGAAATCTACAATGTAGAATTGGTCTGGGTGGAACTAAGGAACAAACAACATCCACACACAGACTAGACAAATGACATTAGCAACACAATAGAAGACAGATTTCTGCAGCACGTACAATCTTTTTTTAAAAAAAGACCAGTACATTGAGGAACCAGGCTGGGGAACAGGCTATCCTAGAATTGGTTTTCTGCAATGAGAAAGGATTAATTATTAATCTTGTTGCAAGTCTTTTATGAAAAGCAAGCATAACATGAGTTTTTTTTACTGGAATAAAAAGTGAAAAGTTGACGAATAAAGGTCACTGGGTGTCCTTGTGCATCATCCATTGAAATCAAGCATGCAGGTACATCAAATAGTTAGGAAGGTAAAAGGCATGTTGGTTTTCATCGCAAGGAGGTTTGAGTACAGAAGCAAGAAAATCAAGGAAACTCTATGTGGCTTTGGCAAGACCAAACCTGAAGTACTGTGCACAGTTCCGGTTTCCTTCATAAAGGAAAAAAGATATACCTGGCTTATGGTATGAGAAGCATTTTTGAGATAGTGACCATAACTCAATTACATTTAGGTTGGTTATGGAGAAGAATAAGGAATGGCTGGGGAAAAAACGTTCCTAAATGGGTAAAAGATAACTTTACAAAGATGTATATGATTTGGCACAAGGGGACTGGCATTGTGGATTTACTTGTCACAAATGGACTGCAGCAGTTAAAGATGGCAAGGGCAACTGGGGATGGGCAATAAAGGCTGGCCTAGTCAGTGACAACCACATCCCACGATGAACAAAAAGAAAAAGAACAAGAAAGAGAAAAAGGAAAAGAAATTAACTGGGAGGATGTACTCGCAGATAAAACAGAGAGCAATGGGAGGCATTCAAGGAGAAAAGAACGCACAGGACAAATATGTTCCCAAAAAGACAGGGTGGGGCAAAGACCAGAAAACCTTAATGTAAAGGGACATAAAGGTTAGGATTAAGAAAGCTTATAGCAGATATAGCATGTTCATTAGAGTCCTAACAGAAGTATAAAAAATGGTTTAAAGGAAATTAGGAAAACAAATAATTCATGAGAAAGCACTGGCGAATCAGTATAGAGAAAAGCTCAAAAGGATCTTTACAAAATCTATAATTAGCAAGAAAATAAGTTGGGCAAGAGTAGAGCCCATTAGGAACAACTGAGGTCAAGAGAGAGTAGCTGGAAGATGCGGGCAGAGTCTTCAATGAATATCAACATGGGTATAGGTACCAGAGTGGGGGACTGTGAAATATTAGAAGAAATTACATAGAAAGGAGGTACAAATGGGTTTAGCAGCCTCACGAGTGGATAAATCCACAAGCCTGAATGAGATGTATCCCAGACTACAGAGTGGGGGCGCAAGGTAGGAAATATCAGGAGCCCTGGCTATTATTTTCATATTAGAAGTCAAGACTTCTAATGTTGTCCCATTATTAAAAAAGTGAGGAAGGGACAGGTTACTCAGTCTAACCTCAGCGTTGGGAAGATTATTCGAAAGACTTCTGAGGGACAGAGTATATCGTATCCTAGAGATAACCACATTAGTCAGTGATGGTCAGCATGGACCTGGGAAGGGAAGGAAGCGCTTGATAAATTTGATCAAATGTTTTGAAAGGGAAACATAATGCATTTCATGTGGTCTACATGGACTTTAGCAAGGCTTTTGAGAAGGTCCCTCATAACAGACTGGTCAAGAAAGTCACAGTCCATGCAATCCAAGGTAAAGTGGCACATTGGATCTAAAACTGGTTGACAGACAGAAAGTAGAAGCTGATGGTAAAGGGACATTTCTGTAACTGAAAGTTTGTTTCCCGTGCTGCTCCCCCAGGATCTTTGGTGGGACCCTTGCTGTGTTTGAAACGAATTAATGATGTTGAGTTAAAGCAAGGGAGAAGATCAAGATTATTACAGACAAGGTGAAAACAGTAGGGTAGTAAACCAGGAAGAGGATAGTCACAAGACACAGGAGGGTATCAATGGACTGCTCAGGTGGCAACGCTATGGCAAATAAAGTTCAACTTGGAAAAGGGAGAGTTAACATGCTTGCAAGGACTGAGGAAAAGGATTATAACATAAATGGTAGGACCCTGGAATGTACTGAAGTATGGAGGTCTTGTGTGCATATCTACAGATCCCTGAGGCAGCAGGACAGATAAGTAAAATGGTTAAGACAGCATATTGTATTTTTGCCTTCATTTGCTGAGGAAAAGAATGCAAGAGCAGGGAGATCTTGCTTGCACTGCATAAAATGGTGATTAGGCCATAAGTGAAGTACGGCACACAGTTCTGGTCACATTATAGGAAATATGTGACCGCATTAAAAGGGGTACAGAGGAGTACTACCAAGATACTGTCTGGTCTGAGCTATAATGAAAGACTGGATAACTGTAGTAATTTTCCTTGGCTCAGCAAAAGGAAAGAGGAAAATGTCAGAGATGCATAACATTGAAGGGTATAAAAACTAGAGGGGGAAAGAACTTTTTCCATTTGTAGAGGGGTTAATAACTGGGGCATAGATTTAAAGTAAGACTTAGAAGAGCTAAAAGAAATATTTTCATCCAGTTTGGGTGGAGGAGGTCTGGAGCTCTCTAATCCAAAGGGCAGCTGAGTCAAAAATTCTCAACATTTAAGTAGTCTTTAGATACTCGCCTACGTTGCCATAGCCTTGAAGACTACAGGCCAAACGCTAGAAATGATATTAGTTTAGTTAGATCTTTGTAGACTGGGCATATATGATGGGCTGAAGGGCCTCCTCCTGTGTTATAAAAGTCTATGAGTGTATGAGACCTGCAATCAGTAGTAGTATAAGTATTAGTAGTATAACAGTCTGTTCAGAGCGACCCAGTATCCCACTTGAGTGCCTTTCCAAAATTTAGGTGGGCGTGATATGAACAATTTAAAAGTGTGCACCACTACATTTCCCAAATCCCAGTGACATCTCTTTTCCCTTCACCACTTAGGTAAGCACTGTGACAGCTTTAGTACTGTCTGAAAGCTTCAGGGTATTTTTCTCTCATCGCTGCCAAATGCAGGGCTGCACAACATTTGTTTCCTGCTTTACGAATTGAAAACCTTGTAGCAGCAGTCAATATGTGAAATGTTCAAAAACCCCTAGGGTTCCTTCTTAAAACCAGTCTGCAGTTTCACCATTAAATTGTTCTGCTCCAGTGAAATCAGATTTCCACGTCACCAAATGCCCCATGTTATACACAGTTGAGGCTACACTCTTTTCATCTAACCTTTGCCATTACGTATAAATAAAACTCTAAATCGATCCTAAGGTAATATTAAAGCCCAGCAAGTCTACAACATCTGAACACAGGCACACTCCCTTTAATAATGAACTTGGAGCCCAAAATATTTAAACAGCTTGCAAAAAAGTAAAAGATGCTTCAATCAAGAAGCAATAACTCTGAAATATAAAAACTGTCAGAAAAATAAAGAGTGGGCTGCAACGTCTCCATTAAAACATCGTATTGTGGGAAGACCCCAAGTTTAATTACGCTTTTGAATACCATATCCCCTGACTTTGGGAAGGATAGTTAAGGGAGTAAAAAGAAAAATCCTGCTCTTTATCATGATCTGATAATCTTAAGTAGAAAATGCAAGTGAGGCATATCAGGTAAAGAGACATGAATAGATGCAGATTTGATGTCCAAGGTCATTTTGTTATCACCACATTTATCATCTCTCATTTGGTTGTGATACAAAAAGGTCTACAGGTGCCTAGTTTGCCTGTGATACCCATCTACTGCTTCCAACTTTTAATGATGCAAAAGACAGTTAATGCAAAACATTAACTTGTGGACAGCGTACAATTCTCAATGGTAGCACTGGCAATAAGATTGAGAAATCCAAAGTAGTTTTAAGAGAAGTTTAGTTAATAAGTCATGCACAGAAGCACTATTTCACATACTTGACATGACTTAATAGTCAAAGTTGGATGCCCACAAACCCAACTGCCCACTAGCTACCAAGAATGTGAGCATTAGTTCTTTATAATATAAAGATAGGTTTACCACACAAAGCACAATACAAATTATCTCAATGGAAATCTTTGCAATCTGTGATTCTTTGTTTCCAACTGTCAGTTGTGGCATGACTTCACTGCCTCAGTCTCATTTTGGATCCATGCACAAAATTACCTCACTGCAGCATTTCTTTTACTCTCTCACAGGATGAGGGCATTGCTGACTAGGTCAACATATATGGTCTGTCCTCAGTTACCCCTGAAGAGATGGTAATAAGTCAACTCAGTGAATTTACTACAGTCCATGTGATAGACTTAGTGCTGTCAGGGAGTTCCAGGTCTTTGACCTAATGACAGAGAGGGTGAGGTGACAGTTCCAAGTCAGGATTGAATGGGATTTGGAGGGGCACTCACATTGGTAATGTGAATGCGTTCGCTGTCCTCGCCTTTTTAGGTGGTAGAGGTTGTGGGATTGGAAGGTGTTGTGAAATGAGTAAAGATAATTTGCTGCAGTCCATCTTATGGACTGTATACACTGCTGCCACTCAGTCAATGGCATATGGGGTGCCAGTCAATTGGACTACTTTGCCCTGGATGGTGTCAAGTTTCTTGACTGTTGAGTTAGTTGCATTCATCCAGGCAAGTGCAGTATTCCATTACACTCCCAAACTACCTTGCAGATGGTTGACAGGCTGTGTGAAGAAAGGAAACGAGTTACTTGCCACAGAAATCCCAACCTCTGACCACCCTTTGAACCACAGTATATATATGGCTAGCCCACTTCAGTTTCTAGTCAATGGTTAAATTCTCTTGTTGAAGATGGCCAGTGTCTCTCACTTCACATGATGTGAACATAACTTGCAACTTGTCAGCTCAAGCTTCAGCCTGTCAAGGTCTTGTTACATACGGACATGGACTGCCCCAGTAGCTGAGAAGTCACAAATAATATTCATTGTGCAAAAGTTAGTGAATATCCCACTTCTGATCTCTGAATACAGGGATGATAATTGAAAGGGCACTGCCTCGAGGAACTCCTGTGACTGAGATAAGTGACCTTTAATAACCACAACTATATTCCTTTGTGCCAAGTACAACTCAAACCAATGGAGTGTACTCTCTGATTCCCATTGACTCCTAGTTTTCTAGAGGTCCTTGAAATTACATGCGCTCAAATACTATGTTGATGTCAAGGGTTATTATCTCTCACCTCACCAGTTCAGCTCTTTGGTCCAAGCTTCGACTACAGCTCTAATTTGGGTGAGGACCCAAGCGCAACTGCCCAAGAAGTTCCGAGAAAGAGTCCTATTAACTTGAAATGTTAACTTTTTCTCTCATTCTCCGCAGACGCTACCAGACCTGCTGAGTTGCTCCAAAACTTTTTTTAAAAATTTCAGATCTCCAGCATCCACTGTACTTTAATTTTATTTTTCTAACTTGTTTGCAAAATTCTTATGTTGCAATGCCTGCGCTGGTAAAATTAAAAACATACAGCCAAAATTATATCAAGGAATGCTTTCTTTTAACATGCTGAAACTCCTAGAAAAGGGGCAATTGGACATTGTGGAAGAATACTCTCTTCGTCTTAGAGAAATGCAGACAGCTGCAGCAGCCAAACTTTAAGGGTATATTGTATCATAGTTGAAGTATTATTTTCACTGCTATTATAGAAGCAGTGACTAGATTTGTTTCCAAGCTCAAGGGGATTTCAAATTAAAAGCTCAGTCACCACCTTCTCAAAGGCATTTCAGAATGGGTTGGCCTCGTCAATGATACCCACATTCAGTCAAATGAATAGAAATAGAACATATAGCTATCAAATCAGAATAGCAGTATGTTTACTGAGTTCACAGCTACCGATGCAGATCGGTTCTCCTCATCCCAGGTGCACAAAGGATTTGCACCAGCTGTCCCGGAAGGGAAAGGACCAAAAGTTACCATTCATTATCTTCAAAATAAAATGTGTACTATGGTTACATTGCCACAATTCAATGCACATTTTCCACTATACTGAGAGCTTCAATGGTTTAAAAATTTTCAATAGATATTGCTTGATAAAAATTAAAAAAAGACAGCTTAAATTATACCAACACAACCAGATCATTGCAAAACAATTTATAAAATTGTTTCTCAAGCTGGCACAAAAATAGCATTTTTCAATAAAAAATTAAATAAAATCATATGATTAATGACAAAGTCATACACAAACATGACAACTACAAATCGAGATTGAGAAGATCTCTATTTAGGTTATGGTTTTATGATGAACACAACACAGTGAAAAAATTGAAAGTTGACAATTTTACAATTAATCAGAACCTACTCCATGCCCGGTGTTTGGCCATATCCCTCCAAACCTTTCCTATTCATGTACTTATCCAAACATCTTTTAAATGTTGTAACTGTACCTGCATCCACTACTTCCTCCAGCAGTTCATTCCACACACTAACTACTCCCATTATAAAAAGGCTGCCCCTCATGTCCTCCTTAAAATCTTTCTCCTCATAGAGTCAGAGAGTCCTACGGCATGGAGACGGGGCCTTCGGCCCAAATTGGTCCATGCCAACTAAAATGTCCATCCATGCAAACCCAATTTCCCCACACTTGGTTCACTTGGCCCACTTCCCCAGCTGATCAAGATCCTGCTGCAATTTCTGATAAGCTTCCTCACTGTCCACGATACTGCCAATTTTAGTGTCATCCGCAAACTTACTAATCATGCCTTGTATATTCTCAACCAAATCATTGATCTCGATAACAAACAGAACCAACCCGAAGCACAACACTAATCACAGGCCTCCAGTCTGACAAGGATCCTTCCACTATTACTCTGTTTCCTACCATCAAGCCAACGGTGCACCCAACTTGTCAGCTCTCTGTGGATTCCATGTGATCTAACCTTCCAGAACAGCCTACCATGAGAACCTTACTAAAATCCACATAGACTACATTTACCAGCCTGCCCTCAATCTTCTTAGTCACTTCAAAGAATTCCAAATTTGTGAGGCAATATCTCCCTCACATAAAACAATGCTGACTACTTCTAATTAAACCACCTTTCCAAATGCATGCATATCTAATCCCTTGGAATCTTTTCAACTTACCTACCACAGATGTTAGGCTTACTGGTCTAGAATTCCCAGCTTTTTTCTTTGCAGCCCTTCTTGAATAAGGGCACAACATTTGCTACCCTCCAGTCTTCTGGGATCTCCGCCCTGGCTAACAATGATGCAAATGTATCAGCCAAGGTCTTCACAAATTCTTCTCTAGCCTCTTGCAGGAATCTTAAGATATATCTGGTCAGGACTGGAGATTTATCCACCTTCATACATTCTAATATTTCCAACACCACCTCTACTGTGATACGGACTGTCCCAAGATATCGCCACTAACTTCCCCAAGTCTTCATGTCTTTCTCCACAGTAAACACAGAGGAGAAATACTCATCAAGGACCTCGCCCACCTCTTGCGGTTCCACACATACATGTCTACTTTAGTCTTTGAGGGGTCCTATTCTCTCTCTAGTTACTCTTTTTCCTTTAACATACTTAAAGAATCTCACTGGATTCACCCTAATCTATCGAGTGCCCTCTTTTCGTCCTCCTGATTTCCTTCTTCAGTAAACTCCTGTATCCCCTATATACCTCCAGGGATTCCCTTGATCCCAGCTGCCTGTACCTGAGCTATGCCTCTTTGTTTTGTTCTGGTCAAAACCTCAATATCTCGTCATCCAGGGTTCCCTACTCCTGCCAACCTGGCCCTTCACCCTCACAGGAGCATAAAGATCTTGAACTCTAGCTATCACATTTTTAAAGGCCTCCCACTTGCCAGAGGTCCCTTTGCCTACAAAAAAAACTACTCCAATCAACCCCTGTAAGCTCCTGTCTAATTCCATCCAAATTTGCCTTGTCCCAATTTAGAATAGAACCCCTGGACCAGTCTTCTCCATAACTAATTTAAAATTAATACAACTATGGTCACAGGTCCTAAAGTGCTCCCCCGCTATCACCTTAGTCACCTGTCCTGCCCTATTTCCCAAGAGTAGGTTGAGTTTTGCCCCTTCCTGAGTAGGACCTTCTATATATTGCTTGAGGAAACTTTCCTGAGCACATTTAACAAATTCTACCCCGTCTAACCCATAACACTGCGGCAGTCCCACGTCTACATTGGGAAAATTAAAATGCCCTACAATAACAACCCAATCGCTCCTGCAATTCTCCCCAATTTCCCTGCATATTTGTTCCTCTAATGCCCACCGACTATTTGGGGCCTATAGTACAACCCTAATAATGTCACAATCTCCTTCCTATTTCTTAGCTCCATCTGTAAAGCCTCACTGGATGATTCCTTAATTATTTCATCTCTGACTACTGCTGTGATGCTCCCCTTAAATCAAAAATGCAACTTCCCCCTCCTCTGTCCAGCCTGAAGCACCTGTACCCTGGCACATTAATCTGCCAGTCCTGTCCCTCCTTAGCCATGTTTCTATAATGACTATAATATCCCAGTCCCACGTACCTAATACGCCTTGAGTTCACTGGCCTTACCTATCAGCCCTCTTGCATCGAAATAGACGCAATTTAATCCAATAGGCATTCCTCGCTCCCTGTCGTGTTCCAGCCCGACCTCTTTCTTCAATTTGCTATTTCTGATTCCTGTATCTCCTTACAGCCTCGCACTTGCCTCCCTGCTGTTGAGGATCCTCTCCCCACCAATCTAGTTTAAAGCCTCACTTGTAGCACTAGCAAATCTGCCTGCCAAGATATTGGTCTGCCTCCAGTTCAGCTGTTACCTGCTCCTCTTGAACAGGTCACCTCTGCCCCAGATAAGATCCTGATGATCAAGGAATCTGAATCCCTGCCCCCGGAACCAATTTTTTAGCCACACATTCATCTGCCATATCCTCCTGTTCTTACCCCAACTAGCACGTGGCACTGGAAGTAATCCAGAGATTACGGCCGCCGAGGTCCTAGTTTTTAACTTTTTTCCTAGCTCTCTATAACCACTCTGCAGGACCTCATCCCTATTTGTACCTATGTTATTTGTGCCAATGCGCACAATGACTTCTGGCTACTCACCCCCCCGACCTTGAGAAGGTTCTGCAGCTGCTCCAAGAACTCCTGGAACCTGGGAAGCAACACACCATCCTGGATTCCCATTTGCGGCCACTGAATCTCTTGTCTGTCCCCCTAATTATTGGGTCTTCTATCACCAAGGTTCTGTTTACCTTCACCCTTTCCCGCTGTGCCCCAGAGCCAGTCGTAGTGCCACCAGCACGGCTACTGCTGCTTTCCCCTGAACGGTCACCCACTGCTCCCCCCACACCCCCAACAGTATCCAAAATGGTATACTTGATTTTGAGGGGAATGGCGCAGGGGATTCCTGCACACTCTGTCCACTCCCTATGTCTTTCCTGGTGGTCACCTAGCTACTGCCTACCTGCACCTTGGGTGTGACCACCTCACTAAAACTCTGACCTATGATACGCCCAGCATCTCCAATGCTCCAACTCCAGCTCCCTAACATAGTCTCCCAGAAGGTGCAGCTGGGTGCACTTCCCACAGATGTAGTCATCAGGGATGATGGAAGTCTCCCTGAGCTCCCACACCTTGCAGGAAGAGCATGCCACTGCCCTAACTACCATCTCAATTGCTCTAAGACTAAACAGGAAAGTTACCTGAGCTTATCTGTACTTTTTGATGAGCCACTGCTCATCAAAGCCTCTCGAGCTAACACCTTACTTCTCACTCTGCTACCAACAAATTTTCAACAGCACATCTCTCGCTCTCACTTTCTTTTGGTTACAGGAAGGAAACACTAGTTATGTAACATCTGGGGTTTAGGCACTCCTCGATACCAGGCCCACGACAATCTGCTCTTCATTGTAGGTGACTGCTTCCAGGCTCTAATAAATGCACTGAAGAGATGCCTCTCCTTCTCAGTCACCCTCTGCTGGATGCCTCTGGCCTTAAAAAATATGCTCCTTCATTTTGAACTCCCCCCACCTTTGGGAAAAGACATTTGCTACTCACCTTATCTACACCCCTCATGATTTTATAAACTTCTGTAAAGGTCACCCCTCAACCTCCTACACTCCAGTGATAAAAGTCCCAGCCTGTCCTTGTGCCTCAAACCCTGCATTTCTGACAACATCACAATAGAATGTGCTGGATCAATTTTGCTTCATAAACAATTATATTTCAGGTGCACTTCATTGAGAGCTACATTAGCCCATGGTTTAATCTTGAATAGGTACAGATTGTAACTGGTCTCAGTAGAAATACTGCAACACTTAAAAGGATCCTTGCAGGATTCCAGAGAAGATGGTAGTGTACAAAGAGAAGGAATTGCATACAGATGATTTAGCGAGCAATTAGGTAGTTGCAGGTGAAATCATGCAAGGACCATATGATAGAGCTGTATGAAGGCTCTTATGGCATGGTGGTAATGGCTCTACCTCTGAACCAGTAAGCTCGGGTTGAAGGCCCACCTGGTCCAGAAGGGTGTAATGACATCTCTGAACAGAGCAATTAGATAATATCTGAAGTTGGTCAGTGGAAGGGAGGCACTTGTGATTGGTGTGATGAAAGAAGGTGCCATTCAGTGTACCTTTGGGCTAGATGCAAATTTAAATCTCACTAGAGCAAATTAAGAAACGGAATTCAGCTGACGCAACGATACAGTCTGATACCAGGGTGGGTGGGGTGTGGAAACACTGATTATTGCAACAACCCAAATGGCCTTTCAGAGAAGAAAGTTTTCCATCTCTACCTAATCTGGCCTAAATGTAACTGTAATCACACATTATGAGGCTAAGTTTATGAAACAGCCTTAGCAACTTCTCAGTAGCAAGTCAAAGAACAATAAATAGAACTCTGTCAATGTCATCTACCCTCCAAAGACAATAGGGAGCAAGGCACAACAGAGGGAAGATTATTTGTGACTTTGGTCATGGCCATTTTGTCACGGTGGATGTGTTGGAATCTTGACTAAAGAGATTAAAGTTGTGAAACAGATGAACACAGGTCTAACAGGTGATAACAGGACATTCATCCTAAGGAGAAGTCAGTTTCCCTCCTCCTCCCCCACCCCCCAGCAGTGCTGGATGCCTTTCACATTCTATAATTGTGGCATGAAGCCTTCCAAAGGAAAATATATTCAATTTACAACATAATTGATTGTGGACACTTAATTTTGAGTTCCGTATAGCTCAATCACCACCTCAAAATAATTTGATATTCTATGCAACCCCTCAAGAGGGTTCCTTCTCTTCACCCTCGGTGCATTTTGCTTTACTCTCAATAAAATCTTTTACTTCCAATTAGTTATGCTGTATTTGATTATGCCCCACACATCTTCAACCCATGAGAGATCAAGTCTTTTGCCTAGAGGGTCCATTAAAATTCAGTTCTGTTATCCAGCCTAGAATTCAATAGAATTTACAAATGAGTTTACTCCTTATACACAGTGGCAAAGTACAGAACCATGTGGCAGCAGGACAAATCAGCTGGCAAAAATCCGAACTCTGCAGTAAAAATTAATGGGCTGCCAACATAATAGAAATCAAAAAGGTACTTACTGTACCTTATTACACATATGTGTATGTTAGAAACAAACTGCTGACAAAAAAGTTCAAAGCAGAAGCTTCTGCAATGTGAGATCAAAGTCCAACGAATGCGTCTTGGCATACTGAAATCTTTCTAGTTTAATGAATCAGTTACTCCTTTACAATAAATAGTCTACGATCATCATTTGCTGATATCAGAAAACTAGTTTTAACCTCCTGCCTGGCAAGAACCTACTTGAAATATCTTGATGTCAATCTAAATTATCCCTTCCTTAGCTCCAATCAATGCTAGTCCACTTGTGACAACTTTATGCCTTCTTACATACATATTGTACTCTTGATTACCTGCATTTCATCAGATACCCTCACAATGGAAATGAATTGGCAAAGGGACTTTCTGCTCAAGTAGAGAGAACTGGGGCAGCACAGTGGCTCAGTGGTTAGCACTGCAGCCTCACAGCGCCAGGAACCCGGGTTCGATTCCAGCCTCGGGCGACTGTCTGTGTGGAGTTTGCACGTTCTCCCCGTGTCTGCGTGCGTTTCCTCCGGGTGCTCCGGTTTCCTCGCACAGTCCAAAGATATGCAGGCTAGGTGGATTGGCCATGCTAAATTGCCCGTAGTGTTCAGGGGTGTGTGGGTTATAGGCAGATGGATCTGGGTGGGATGCTCCAAGGGTCGGTGTGGACTTGTTAGGCTGAAGGGCCTGTTTCCACACTGTAGGGATTCTATGATTCTACTATTGGGAAAGTGATCAAGAATGATGTAATAAAGGTTCATAACTTAGTCACTAAACAATCATCTCTCCTAGATGGTTCATTCTCTTAGGACAGTCACTGGAGTCTCTCGCATTAAAAAGAAAAAGGTTAGGATGCCTGGCACCAATATTTAATCAGCCTTGGAAGCAAGCAGTAGATGGAATAATCTTAACCCAAAGGAACTTCAGTAGATCTCATATCAATATTGACTTCTGTAATACTGTCACCTTCCAGTTTCATCAACATTTTAAAAAATTCAGTCCCAACCTGAAAAATGTTTGGACCTCACCATGAAACCCAAATTTGACAAGTCAAAGAATTAGATCCATACATGACAAAGATTGCCCACAGTCACTATGACTACAGCAGTTGATTTGTTTATGACTTGTGGAACCAGTTACTTAAAGTCCAATAAAGACTTATATATTACTTATCCATTACATCTGATAATGTTCATTAATTGGGGAGGAGATCCCAAATGCATTGGTATGCTCTAACTGCAGGTTAACAAAGTTCCATACCTGGTTTCTGGTCTGTGCTTTGGGTAATCCAATGTCTTCAGATGAGGAGTAAAAATACTTATACACCTCACTGCTATGTGCGTTTTGGAAAGTGCTCTTAACTCCTGGCAAAGACAAGACCTATCTTGCCTTGGACAACAAGGTGCAGGGCTGGATGAACACAGCAGGCCAAGCAGCATCATAGGAGCAGAGAGGCTGACGTTTCGGGCCTAGACCCTTCATCAGAAAAGGGGGAGGGGAAGGGGGTTCTGAAATAAATAGGGAGAGAGTGGGAGGCGGATAGAAGAGGGATAGAGGAGAGGATAGGTGGAGAGGAAACAAACAGGTCGAAGAGGCGGGGATGGAGCCAGTAAAGGTGAGTGTAGGTAGGGAGTTAGGAAGGGGATAGGTCAGTCCAGGGAGGACGGACAGGTCAAGGGGGCGGGATGAGGTTGGTCGGTAGGAGATGGAGGTGCGGCTTGAGGTGGGAGGAGGGGATAGGTGGGAGGAAGAACAGGTTAGGGAGGCAGGGACGAGCTGGACTGGTTGATGCCCTTTGCAGTAAGATATTTCAACTGGGTACTAAAACTGGGGCTGCGAGGGCATTGCTATCATCAGAGGCTGAGTAAACTGGGACTATGCTCTCTGCGGTTTAGAAGAATGCAAAGCAATCTCAGCAAAATATAGAAGATTCTAAAGAGGCTCAACACTGGGGTTGTTTCTGCGGTTAAGGGAATGTAGAACGCAGTAGGCATTCTCTCAGGATAAAAGGGATGCTCATTTGGTACTCAGACGGGAGAAATGTCTTCATTCAAAGGATGGCACATCCTTGGAATTATCTACTAGAGGACTGAATGCTTTACTTGAGGCAGAAGTAGACAGATTTTAGATATCTCATGGATATAGGAGTAAGTGAGAAAGTGGAGTTGCTGCTACAAATCAGTTACAATCATATTGAATGGTGTAGCAGAGGCTTGATGGGCTGTATGGTGTACTCCTCATGCCATTTCTTGTTATGCTTAAGTTCCTCCTCAAAGTTTGCCTGCATTTGTACGTGACAGAGAGAACACTGAAAAATGATCTGCATTGTCACACTTGTTTAATGGCTGTTACCCAAGCCGATTCAAAATGTACAATCTCTAAACAACTCCAGATCTTCTGTTCTCATCAAATTACCGAAATCTTTATGATTTTAATATACATCTGCCACCACAATTAAGCTAAATGCTGAATATTTCAGTTGCTCTGGAATGTTCAAAGTAATTTACCTTACAGATGAGCCATGGAGGAAATTTTATGACTTGCTGCAGGATGCAACCATCACTTCCCCGCACAAAAATAAACTTTGGATCTCCAAGGAAGTTGGTCTTTTGTATCTCCATCTAGAGTTAAAATCTAAGCATACATAGCAACATTGAATATAGGAGCAGCAGTCGGCCATTCAAGCCTACTCTGCTTGTCAATATGATCATGGCTGATCATCCAGCTCAGTATCCTGTTCCACCTTTCTACCTATGTACTTTGATCCTTTTAGTCCTACGAACTCTCTCTACATCTTCCTTGGAACATTTTGCAACATTTTGGCATCAACATTTCTTGCAGCAGAAAATTCCACCAACTTACCATTCTCTGGGTGAAGAAATTACTCATCTCTGTACTAAAAGGCAGATACCATATCCTAAGACTGGGACCCCAGTTAATGACTCTCTTATCATCGATATCATACAGGGTAGATGCAGGAATGATGTTCCCGTTGGAATTTTATATGATGAGATCCCCCGTCATTCTTCTAAACCCTAGTGAATATTGCCCTTAGCAATCCAGTCTGTACGCCCGTCATGCCATCCCAGGATTCAGCCGGGTACAGAAGAACACAAGCCAGTTTTCTTATGCTGAAAAATGGAAAAGCACATCTACAACTTCTTTAAAGCATTCACGTCACACATTAAAAAGCACAGACCAGGTTGATTTTAAAAATGGTCTAGAAGTTAAACTAAACAACTGGTAAGCATGAGATAACAAGGTGCAGAGCTGCATGAACACAGCAGGCCAAGCAGCATCAGAGGAGCAGGAAAGCTGACATTTCGGGCCTAGACCCTTCTTCAGAAATGGGGGAGGGGGTTCTGAAATAAATAGGGAGTGAGGGGGAGGCGGATAGAAGATGGATAAAGGAGAAGATAGGTGGAGAGGAGACAGACAGGTCAAAGAGGCGGGAATGGAGCCAGTAAAAGGTGAGTGTAGGTGGGGAGTTAGGGAGGGGATAGGTCAGTCCAGGGAGGACGGACAGGTCAAGGGGGTGGGATGAGGCGAGTTGGTAGGAGATGGGGGTGGGGCTTGAGGTGAGAGGAGGGGATAGGTGGGAGGCAGGACAGGTTAGGGAGGCAGGGACAAGCTGGGCTGGTTTTGGGATGCGGCAGGGGGAGGGGAGATTTTGAAGCTTGTGAAGTCCACATTGATACCATTGGGCTGCAGGGTTCCCAAGCGAAATATGAGTTGCTGTTCCTGCAATCTTTGGGTGGCATCGTTGTGGCACTGCAGGAGGGCTAGGGTGGACATGTCGTCTGAGGAATGGGAGGGGGATTACAGGGATGGGTTGGGATGCTCTCCGGAGAGTCAATGTGATTCGACGGGCTGAATGGCCTGTCCATACACTGTAGGGATTTTAAGTAAACTGCTCCAATACAAAATGAAGTAAATGATAGAAAAGTAGGTGGTTTTGTGTGGAGAATCCCCCCAAATAATTCAAACAATTTGGTTTATTTCTTCTCATTTTAACAAAATGTCTTGCCTATGATTAATCAAACTGCTTATGCTAACAACAGACGGAGTGCTTCTACTACTACTGTCTGGCTACCTCACATTCCAATTTGCGTTAAAGTACAAATATGTTTAGCAATCGTCAGATTAGTCAAAAGAGCTTCATTAACAAGTTGATGTTGTCCCACCCTGCCAACAGCCTCAACACCAACTGGCCTCTATTTTGCTGAGTTCGAATAAATCCACACCTACATTACGTGAGTGCATATTTCAATCTGTGGGAATATGCATATTTGTTTACCTCTGCTAAATCAAAATTATTTGTGTTTTTTAAAAAAAAAATAAACACCTCAGAATTCAGAATACACACAGACATTAATAAAACGCGAATTCAAGAGGCGGATTTAAGGTAACGTTTAGGTCACACTTTCAAGACAAAATCCATGTGATACTTAAAACGTTCGCCCCGATACAGACGTGATTTTCTCACCCTATCTGAATACTCACGAATTGGTGTGTAGGTATTCGAAGGTCAGTTGAGCTCGGTTAAGGCAATTGTAATTGGTACCAGCCATGGCGCCTTCCCTTCTCTGCTAACGCAGCGCTCCGGGCTTCTGAGGGCCGCCCCCTCGGCTCACGCTGCAAGACTCGGGCCTTTTTCGTTCTCCTCTCTCTCCCCGTGTACACGATTTCCTAGCCACATTTATCGTTCACTTATTGACGAACGGTTTTTTTTTCCTCTCCCCTTCTTCCTCCCACTCCTCCTTTTCCTTTTAGAAACACAGGCGCTCCTCGCCAAACCGTCACCCTTCAAACCTCGTTCTCGGGCCCGGTTTCGGTGCTTCAGTTAACCGCCTGCCTTACGAGGCCTGGCCTGGTCCGGTCCGGCCCAGCTCTGTCTTTTCTCTCCAGGACCCGGTTACCTCACCGCTTTCCCTCCTCCACCTTCAAACAACCGCATCCACCGCCAGCGAGACACTCTTTGAAAAAAGTAACTGCAGCCTCCAGCTCGATTGCGCAGGCGCAGGAGGACTACCCCAGACTCCACCCGCACCACGCCTGCGCCACAGCATCTCTCATATCAGCACCAGCTCCCCAAACATTGCCATTCTCTCACCTCTGTCCGCTAAGTCTACATCTCCTTCCCTTTTAAGAAAACAATTTGGAACGCTTCAGTTGAATCTGCCTCCAAAATCGTCTTAGTCAGTGTAGTCCAAATGTTAGCCACGAACTGCCTGCAAAAAAGTTTTTCCTCACAATCACTTCTGTTTCTTTTTATCAATTATTTGAAATTCGTGCCCTCTCATTCTCAATTCTTTCACAAATGGAAACAATTTCTCACCTCTTTCTTCTGTCCAGACTCTCATGATTGATTTACTCAACCAAATAGACGCTCAGGCTTTTTCCCCCAAAGGAACACGGTCCTTAACTTCTACAATGTCTTTGTAACTAAAAAGTTACCTTGTCCCTGAAATCATTTTCAGTGAATCTTTTCAGCACTCTCTTCTTAAAGCACCATGTCCAAAATTGGACGCTTTATTCCAGCTGAGACGAAACTAATGTAACCCCCTTACTTTTGTACTCTATTTTCCCTTTTAACAAAGTCTAGAATATTTTACACAATTCATCACTCTCTCATCCTGCCCTGTGCACTTTCAGTTACTGATGTACATATACACTAGGTCCCCTTGCTCCTGCACTCCTTTCAGATTTTGCCCTTTTATTTTGTCTCTTCATTTGCAAACCCTTTTGCTACGTTTTGAGGAAGAGAGGGGGAGGACAAGATAATTTTTAAAAGGCCCAAAAAAGCCAATGTATTTTAAAATCAATGCAAGCAGTGCTGAATCATTGGTCCTGACTTTGTTGTTAGGATTCTGACCTCTCTGAATCAATAGATATAATGGGTTAATGGCCCTTACTTTAAGATATCCCCATTTTAAGCAGAGACTGATGCTTAAGTGCACAAGTATTGCATTAGTATAATGCACACTGTTTGGATGAAGCACTAAACTGAAGCCCGCTATTCTAATAACCCATTTAAGTCAAAGAGGGAGACTGGGTGCAAGAATTGGGGAGAGGGACAAGCTTGAGCAAACAGGAAGAGACAGAGCAAGGGGATAAAATAAGTGAGAAGGATTAAATTGGGGAGAAGAGTGTTGTCATTGGGCAAAGTCAGGTCATTGAGATGTACAGCTTGGAATCAAACCCTTCAGTCCAACTGGTCCATGCTGACCAGATATTCTACATTAATCTAGTCCTATTTGCCAGCATTTGGCCCATATCCTTCTAAATCCTTCTTATTCATATACCAAAAATGTTGCTATTTAAATGTTGTAATTGTACCAGCTTCCATCACCAATGCTGCCAGCTCATTCCATACATGCACCACCCTCTGCATGAAAAAGTTGCCCATTGGGTCCCTTTTAAGTCTTTCCTCTCTCACATTAAACCTATGCCCTCTAGTTTGGACTCCCCTACCCTGGGGAAAAGACCTCGACTATTCACCCTATCCAAGCCCCTCATGATTTTATAAACTTCTATACAAGGTCACCCCTCATCCTCTGACACACTAGGTAAACAGTCCCTGCCTATTCAGCCTCTCTGATAGCTCAAACCCTCCAACCCTGGAAAGTCCTTGCAAATGTTTTCTGAACCCTTTCAAGTTTCACAACATCTTTCCTACAGCAGGGAGACCAGAATTGAACACAATATTACCAAAATGGCCTAACCAATGTCCTGTACAGACACAACATGACCTCTCAACCCCTATACTCCATGCATTGACTAATAAAGGCAAGCGTACCAAACAGCTTTTTACTATCCTGTGACTTCATTTTCAAGAAACTATGTACCTGCATTCCTCGTTCTCTTTGTTCAGTAACACTCCTGAATCCTTGCCATTAAGTGTATAAGTCCTGTCCTGATTTCCCTTTCCAAAATGCAGCACCTCACATTTATCTAAATTAAACTCCATCTGTTCATCTGATCAAGGTCCCATTGTACTCTGAGGTAACCTTCTTCACTGTCCACTACACCATCAATTTTAGCATCATCTCCAAACTTACGAACAATGCCTCCCATATTCACATCCAAATCGTTTATATAAATGATGAAAAGCACCGAACCTTGCAGGACATCACTGGTCATGGGCCTCGAGTCCGAAAAGCAGCCCTCCACCACCACCTTCTGTCTCCTACCTTCGAGCCAATTTTATATCCAATAATGGTTAGTTCTCCCAGTAATGGACATGGTCTAACCTTGCCAGCCAGTCTACCACGTGGAACCTTGTCAAATGCCTCACTAAAGTCTACATATACACACAACATCCACCACTCTGCCTTCATCAATCTTCTTTGGCTTCTTTGGCGGAGGAATCAAAAATGAGAAGTAGATTGGAGGCGGAGGAAGGCACAACATAGATGAGAAGAGATAAGTCAGTGGCAGAGAGAAAACATAATGGTAGGATTCAGGAGATGAAAAAGTTCAACTGCTCTCTCCCCAGTATTCCTATTTCCTCAGATCATGTTCCCCATTTAGAACTCCTAAATTACTGCTCCTAGCCTCTCCCCTGATATATCAACTTACTGTGTTCCCACATACTTTTCCTGCACACCATCACACCCTATTAGAGATTGCGATCTTATCATCTTCAATTCTCTTTTTTGCTACCATCACCCTTAATGTCAATACCATATCAGTCACTCAATCCTGCCCAACCACCCAAATTAACCATTCCCTCTTTTTTCCATAATCTTTGCTGGCTTCCATTTTAAACATAAAAGTCTTTTTTCTACTTTTTCACTCACTTTCCATACCAAGCGCTGATATGCCCCTTACTCGCCACAAGTATATTAATTAGAAAAAACAGAAAATGCTGGAAACATTCAGGTCAGGCAACATTATTGGAAAAAGATGTTGTTCAACGAACTTTAATCATTGACTTAGGTATTACAAGGATTTTCTGTATGACCTAATTAGTTCCAGCATTTAGTTTATTTTTCAGATTGCCAGAATCCATGTTGAGTTTTGCTTTTACATTCAGACAAATATTGAATTTGTCCACTATGCCACTTGATGAACAAAATCCAAATTGAGACTCCAGAAGGAGTTTTTAAATCACTAGGAGGAGTTTTGCAATGACTATTCCTGCGCTGGACAACAGGGATATCTCTGTAGTAAACAGTCAGATTGTAATGAGGTCAGCCAGGTGGGTGTACTATTTGTATACAGTCATTATACATGGCTTTTGACGATGTCAACTGAGTAGGACAGTTGAGCTTCCTCCTCAAATTTTGTTGTGCACAGAAATTTTCTTTCCTTTGCTTGCTGCACAACAGCTTGCAATCCATGATTGTCATCAATAGATCCACCACAGACCTAATATCTGTGCAAACTCGGGTCAAGCAAAGTTGTGTCATTACATGAATTTTGGTCTTGGTATCTTCGGTTACACGACATTCCACCCTATATCCATGAGACTTTCTGCTGGAGTGGAAATTCTTAATAGGACAAATGGGAAACTGTTCAACCTGTGTCGTCTCCAGTCCAGAACCAAGACTACCCAACCTTTCATTTAGCTGCAGTGTAGTTTAGCTGACGTTTGCTCATGTGCATATTCAAAGGCGAAGCTTTAAATTATTGTTGATGCAAATTGCAGGGGGAATGTAAGATGTTGAGCCTTTAGCAAACATTGAAGTCAAAGGTCCTATTCCCACTGTGCAACACTGCCCGATTGTTAAGATCCAACGGTGAGCCACTGGACAGCGTGGATCAACTCCCTACCTTCAAAACCTTTTACCAGCACAGGCCAACATCAATCATGAAATTCAACATCACATCCAGTGTGCAAACACAGCCTTAGTCATCTGAGAAAAGAAGTGTGTTTGATGGCAAATACTTCAACATACGAACAAACCCAAATCCAAACACATGGTTGACAGCAGTGTTATCACCTCTCCTATATGCATCAGAAACACAGACAATGTACAGCAGACTCTTCAAATCCCTTGAGAAATATCATCAGCAGTGCCTGTGCAAAATGCTGCAAATCCACTGGAAGGATATATGCCCCAATTTCCGTGTCCTCCCTCACACCAAAATCCCTGTATTAAGATACTGATTATAGTCAGTTAACTGCATTGAGACCAGAAATGTGCTTCATACAAGATTTCTAAATCAGCTCTCTGCTCCGAGCTTCATTACAGAAGTGGTTTCCAGGAGAACAGAGGTAATGCTTCAGACATCCTCAAAGCCTCATGAAAAAAAATGCAATCATGAGAATTTCTCATCCAAAACTGGGCAATTTAGAAAAGCTGTACCTGAAGAGGAGTCAACCATTTTATCCATCTCTGACAGGCCCAGAGCTGGGTCAAGTGCAAACAGCAGAAGGAGCAAGGAAGAACCACAGCATCTCACCCATTTGCTTCAACGAATATCACCTTCCCACTTATGGCAGAATCTGTAGATCCAGTATAGGTCTATTTAGTCAGCTCAGGACCCAAAAGACAGAAATGGAAGAAGTCATTCTTAATCCTGACAGACTGCCTAAGTAACAGTAATCCTACAACTACATTAACAGGTAAACTGCAGTTTAAGAACTAGGCTATAGAATGAACAATCCTCTGCAGCTGGAACTATGATGGCTCTCCGTTCAGGTTTCTTGGGGATAGAACAGAGTAAATAATTGTTGGATTGCATCATATGTAAAATATTACTTTTTGTACAAACAGCAGGGACCTGTGGGCATGAATATCAGTACTAATTTGTTTAAAGTGACAAGTAACCAGTAACACAAATTATAGTAGGGTAAAATAAACTATTTGGAAAAAAATGGACAGCAGTAGGAAATAAAGTACGTTTAAGGCAAAGATGAGCATTTGATAAGAATCAATCACCATATTGCAGGATCATTAGTATTTTAAAATCTTCAATGTTTCAACAAAAAGATTTCTCCACAGAGTTGCAGAATTTGAGGCAAAGAATCTTTTAACAGATTTTTGTTTTAAACAGAGCTGCAGAAGAGAACTGACTTGAGTACAATTTATGTTAAGACAACATAACCCCAAGGACCAAATTCAGCAATCTGATGGTTAACTGATAACCTACCTTTCTTGCAATGTTGTCTCAGAAAACAAAAACAAAATTGCTGGAAAAGCTCAGCAGGTCTGGCAGCATCTGTGAAGGAAAAAACAGTTAACGTTTCGGGTCTGGTGACCCTTCCTCAGAAGGTCTCAGAAAATATCACTGGAGAAAATTCTAATGTAAACAACTGTCATGCCATCGGAGACAACTGAAATTTCCAGAGTCATTTTTCCAACCGTTTCTTACAGCAAAGATGACTGGCCCGTCATCAGGTAATAGATGTGCCTTGATTATGATTGTTGACAAGTGGAATTCTTTGGGGAGGATCCAGTCAGAATGACTGTTGTAGAGTTTGCAAAAGACTTAGCAGTAATTGTACATGGAATACAGTGACAAATATTGTAACAGAAGCAGTTCTGTAATCTAAAAAGGCATACACTCCAAACCAAGGATAATTATGAAAATTCATCATTGCTATAATGAAATTATTAGATAATTCTACACAACACAAATTTTAAGAGACCCTTCTTGATCTTTGTTCTTAATGTAATTAATTCATATGAAGAGAGATTGTGTTGACAGTGTTCAGCAGGGCAGCGTTTCAAAGGAAAACATTAAACCTGGCACTTTCTGAAGCATTGATAGCTATTGTTTTATGTTCTATTTCATCGATGGCGTTTTACAGGAACTGCTATTTTTCTGGTGACTAATTAATGTTTCATTTTTATTACATCACCTTCTTAAATATTAATTTTATGCAACTGTTTTACAATTACAGTTTTCCTTTAAGCATCAGCCCAGAAAGTACATAGACTAATTTCAAATGATCAGTCATACAACATTGCGAAATCCATTTACAGCCAAGATTAGGAAGAACTCACTGCAATAATTCATAAAGGAGTTGATGGACAAATTATTTTTATCAGAACTTTGTATCAAGCAAGTGTTACAACCATCAGACCTCAACGTACAGTGTCTTAGATCTCAATTGGTATCTGTCTGCTGAAGACAGTTTTAAATCAAGTCAACAAGTTTTAAAGATATGCAGTTCATTTGTTTGGCATTAATTATTTTAGTATACAAATGACTTCATTCAATCAATTCTTTAATTAGGGCACCAACATATTATCACATTCACGAGAAAACTATGTTTTTGTAATTAGGAGACTACAAATATCAACTACTGACAATAGATCATAGCACATAAGTTGACCTAATTTATAAGATGACACGTTTTGAAAACAAACTGTATATTTACGCCTATACTTCATACATAAATTGACTCCCTCACTTATCAGCTAATAAATTTATGTTTAGGAGTGGAACTTGCAGCTAATAAATGCAGAGCCATTTTTGAATTTGGAGTGGATCTCAATTTTCTGGCCAAGACAGACATGTTCAGGGGTATACCCACCTTAAATCCACATGTGGGATCAAACAAGCATTACAGGCCCTGTTGCCAAGAAAATTTACAAGGGTTTAAGACTCAGCCACACAGCAGACTGTACATGAGAGCAACAAATAAATATTTGCACATTTCAAAATTGTGACCATTTACAGGCACCAGTGGTTCACATTTTAAAAAAAAAAATTGCAAATGCTGGAAATCAGAAACTTCCAGAAAAACTCAGCAGGACTGCAGCATTTGCGGAGAGAAATCAGAGTTAATGTTTCAGGTCCAGTGACCCTTCTTCAAACTGATGATAGCTAGGAAAATGTTTTTTTTTAATGAGAAGGTAGGGTGGGGAGAGATGGTAAGGAGTAAATGTTAGGTGGAGATAGAACCCAAAGAGATAGAAGAATATTTGGACAGAAAGGAGTGGATAATAGTCAGCCCAGCAGAATGAATAACTACTAATGGGTACTATTAGTGGCTAACAATGGGCTGTGTGTAATAGCAGACCATGTGATAACAAGGCCTGGTGTGTGGGGTTTGGGATAAGGACATGGGAGAAGGTCCCTCAAATCCTAAAATTATCAAACTTGATATTGAATCCAGAAAGCTGTAGAGATCTCAAGCAGAAAATGAGATGTTGTTCTTCCAGCTTGCACTGAGCTTCGCTGGAGCACCGTAGCAAGCCTGAGACAGAGATGATGGCCACGGAACGAGATGATGTGTTGAAATTGACAGCAGCTGGAAGCTCAGGGTTTTTTTTGGGAGACAGAATGTAGGTGTTCTGCGAAGTGCACCCAGTCTATGCTTCGTTTCGCCAATGTATACATGACCACATTACGAGCAGTGAATGCAGTAGACTAGATTGCAGAGCAGGTAAAGCGCTGCTTCACGTGTAATGTATGTTTGGGCTCTGGATAAGATCTTCAGAACTGAAAAAGGGTCACTGGATCTGAAAACATTAACTCTACTTTTTCTCCACAGATGCTGCCAGACCTAATGGGTCCTTCCAGCGATTTCTATTATTGTTTCTGATTTCCAGAATCCACAGTTGTTTGGTTTTTTTGAGATAGATTCTTAATCAGTGGGGAAAATCAAGGGTTACAGGGAAAATGCAGGAAAGTAGACATGAGGAATGTTGAATCAGCCATGAACAATTGAATGTGGAGCAGGATTGAAGGACCAAATAGCCTTCTCTTATTCCTATTTCTTTGGTGTTATAATGGGAAGAGAGAAATGGCACAGAAGCTAAATGATTATTTTGTATCTGTTTTCACTGAGGAAAATCTAATAAATCTCCATGAAGGAGAGGTCCAAGTGGCTAGGGAGAATGAGGAGTTGAAAGAAATTGATCGGCCTGAAAGTTGATGGTCTTCTTTCCAGAATATTGCAGTTAGTGACTACTGAGATAGATGATACCTTAGTGACTATATTCCACAATTCTATAGATTTGGAATGATGCTTGTGGATTGGAAGGTAGCAAATGTCACTCCACTATAAGGGAGCAAGAAAGGGAAAAAAAGGGAACTACAGACCTGTTAGTCTTACACCAGTAATAAGGAAAATGTTAGAATTATTAAAAAAGGATGGGATATATTGACACTTGTTTAATAATGATCTGATTGGCAAAGTCAGCATCAATTTGCGAATGAGAAATCATGTTTAATGAACTTGGTGTAGTTTATTTTTAAAGATGTTACTAACAAAATTGATAAAGGAGAGCTAATGGATGGATGCGCACTTAGATATTCAGAAAGATTGATAAATTCCCCCAGAGGAGGCCAGTTTGGAAAATTAAAGCACATGGGTTAGGAGACAGTGTACTAGCATGGCGTAAGGATTGGCTAACATGGAAAATGGAGAGTAAGAATAAATGGGTAATTCTCGTATTAGCAGGCTGCAACTGGTCGGATATCACAAGGATCAGAATTTGAGACCCAGCTGTTCACAATATACGTGAATGACTTATTTGCAGATGATACAAAGCTAAATTGGAATGTGTGCTGAGAGGATGGTGTAAAGCGACTTCACGAAACTTTGGACAGGCTTAGTGAATGGGCAACAACATGGCAGATGGAATATAAAATGTGGAAAAATGTAAGATTATCCACTTTGCTAAGAGAAACAGACATAGAGCATTTCTTAAATGCTCAGAGGCTGATAAGAATAGATGTATAAAAGGAACTACGTATCACTAAGTCACTGAAAGCTAAAATGTAGGTGCATCAGGTTATTAGAAAGTCTAATGGAATGTTAGCTTTTATTGCAAGAGGATTTGACTACAGGAATAAAGAAAAATCTTAAATTAATTGACAGGAGCTTGATTAGACTACACCTGGTGTACTGTGTGCACTTTTGGTCTCCTTATCTTAAGATACAACTACCGTAGAGGAAGTGCAACAAAGGTTCATCAGACTCGTTTCTGGGATGGCTGGACAGTCCTAAGGTAGATTTTGCAAACTGAACTTGTGTTTTCTGGAGATTCGAAGAATAAGAGATGATCCCATTGAAACTACAAAATACTTAAAGGGATAGACAGGCAAGATGTTTCCCCTGGTTCAGGAGTCTAGAACTAGGGGACACAACTTAGGATGAGAAGAATTTTACTCAGAGTTGTGAACCTTTGGAATTCACTACCACAGTGGGCTCTGGAGATTTAGTCTTTGAGAACGATTATGGTACAGACTGATAAATTTCTGAGTACCAGTGGTGTACAGAGTTATAAGGATAGGGTGAGTAAAAAGCATTGAAATTTTGATCAATCATGATCGCATTAAATGAGGGGGCAGACTCAATGGGCTGAATGGGCTACTCCTGTTCCAGTGTTCTTCTTAGTAATGTACATAAATATACCAATTTGGAACAGGAGTAGGCCATTTCATCTCTCAAGGCTGCACCACCATTTAACAAGACCATGGTTGATCTGATTGCAATCTCAACTCTATATTCCCATCTACTTCTGATAACTTTTCACCACCTTGTTTACCAAGAATCTATTTACCTCTACCTTAAAAATATTGAAAGATTTGACTTCCACTGCTTTTACAGAATGAGAGTCTTGAAAATGTACAACATGCTTGAAAAAAAATTCCTGTGTCTTAAATGAGTGACCCTTTCCTTTTAAATGGTAAACCCTAGTTCTAGATCTTACCTCAAGAGGAAACAGCTTAGGGTGTCCAACTTTTCCTTCTGTAACAACTTGCCAATTCCAGGTATTAGTCTTGTAAACCTTCTCTGAACCAATTCCAATGCATTTCATCCCTCCTTAGTTAAGGAAACTAATCATGTACACAGTACTCCAGATATGGTCTAACCAGTATGCCTTGCGTAACTGAAGCATAACTTCTGTCTTTAATTCCCCTCGCAATAAACATTAATATTATATAAGCTTATTTAATTACCTGCTGTGTACCTGCTTACTTCTTCCAACACAGGTCCCTCCAAGACTAATAACAGCACCTTGACTTCTATTCTGGCAAGTTAAACCAATTCTGCTCAAACTGTGGATCAAACCTTCAGACTGTAATTTAATATTTTGGTCACTGCATTCAACATTATAAATTAGTAAAAGGTTAGGTACATTCCTTCACTAAAATGAAAAGTGAACACAAACTACTTAAACTAATCTCCAGATATCGTGCAAAGTGCAGTACTAACAAAAATTTGAAGCTTTCTTGGTCAGAAGATGTCTACGTTTCCAATAAAACCACAGAAAGAGAGAAGAGCGAGTCTCATTTTAAAGACCGCATCAATTATTGTTCACGGAAACTAAGTTAAGAACCACTCTAATCCTCATATGTAAATATTACTAGTTCACTGTTTTAAAAAAAAACATACAGTTCCACTAGGCTGCTAGAATATATTGTCTTAAGGTATGCATAACGAGTTAAAATTTAAGACTGAACATGAGGCAGCATTAGCTGCTTGCCAAGAGATCTTAAAGCCCATTATGTGATATAAAAAAATCCAGTCCCAAATTTCCTGAAATCAGCCCTTTCCAGTTTCAACAGTGAATTGAAATAAACTCTAGTATAGTCATAAATATACCCAGGTACCAGAAGTAGATATTTTTAGTCCTTTATAACAAATTTTTAAAAATATAACATGAATCAATTCTGCTTGTGACAACCTTTGTTCTCTCTCTAACTGTTTTGTCAAACATTTGTGCTCTCTTTTTTTCACTGCCAATTTGGGAGGTTAAAAATATTTACTGGCTGCAAGAATAATTTCAGTAGACAATCAGCACTTTATTCTAAAGATAAAAAATATTTTGATTAAATGTAAGTGCTTTTGATAAAGCTTTCATTGGTGTTCCTATAGCCTATTCATCAATAGCACTCTCAAGGATTAAAAGCCTTTATTTCTAAATTTTTGCTGTCCTCAATTATCAGAGGTTCTTCCATTATAGGTCTTGGCTATCACAAGCCTTTCAGAAACAAATCAACTTCAATATTAGCTTCCAATCTCCCTTCCTTAATAAGATTTACATCAGTTGAACATTAACCTTTAGAACAACAAGTACACAAACAATACCCTAATATCAAATCTAGTTTCAATGCTATACTATTACATCAGAGTCTGAGCATTTATGCCAAGAATGTTAACCATGGCTTGTAGCATTTAGGGGCAATAAAACATTAAAGTAGGAGGGAAAATGTAAAAAAGGAAAATATAAAAATGTTAATTTGGTGAAAGAAAAGAACTGACAAAGTGCAAATTCTATAATCAGATCTCAGTAATTATCTGAAATTTCTTTTATCAGTTCACACAAATACAAACATAAAAATATAGAACCACCACCACGAATTTGTTACAAGAAGAAACGGTTGTACAATGTCCAAACAGTGGCTTAATGTGTCTAACTTCAAATAACCAGTGTGTTTCAGAAATGATTGGGCACCTTGTAAATTTGAAGACATCAGAGCAAAACAAACAAAAGCATTTGTTTTTTAAAAGATTCTTACTGTATCAATAAATTTGGTACGTACAAGCCATTGTTGTTTAATTGCTGGGTCTTAGCACATTTTAGAAATCGCCTCATCAATATTATTAAAACTTCATTTGAGTACATTTACCCTATCATTAGGACATGCACGCATTGTTTTTAAACTCCGTAACAGTTTCCTATCCAAGACCATGACAATTCTGAAAGGACACTAGGAAATTCACAAGAGATGCAACATGGAGAAAATGAAGGTACAAATCTCCACATACATGGCAAGCACAGATTGCAGATAATAACCCCATGTGAAACTCACAACAGTATTTGCAAAAAATACCATCAGGACATTTAACAGTTGTGTTCCTTCATGACAATAGCTTAACAACGTTCAAAGCACACAGGGCATATTAACAAATTAACAATCACCACAATGAAGGTAAATATTTAATGAAATATAAAACATAAAGTAGCAAAATCACAGTTTACAAAACATTTTATAAATAAGCTATTATAACCTAGTTTAATCAAAATCTTTAAATTGTAAGACACTTTTGAAGTGTGGGGTAGCAGGGGGAGGGGGGGTGGGGCGGTGGGAGGTGGGTGGTGGGTGCAGTTTGGTAGATGTATACAATTCAAATGTTTCAGGTATTATTACCACCGCCACAATCACAACCAATGAAATTGTATTAAAGGCAAATCCAAGGGTTTCAAAAAACTATTTTTAAGGAGAACAGCACAAATTTACTACAGTACTTCGTTTTGGAAAATTTGCAACAGTATTAAGTTAGATATATTCCCATCGTCCAAAGTAATCCATATATTTCTACTCTCAACAAATGAGAATTTGGACTACATCACATTTCTAGAAGGTGAGCCTAGAACAAAAACAAAGAAACACAGTAAATACTCATGAACATCTTGCATATTTTCTTCTTCTCCCAAATATAGCAACTCATGGAAATGTAGTTCTAATGGTTTAGTCATCCTCCGATCTTGGACATTCTTCACTTTAAAACCTGCACACATTCAGTGTCAAAAACAGATAAAGGCAATTCTAACCTCTTCCATCTGCATATTCAGCAGGGATCAAGGATTGTAATTAGGAGTAAAAGATGCAGAGAACAAATACAACACCCTTATCCACTTCAGTGAACTCAGTAAATGCGGCATAGACTATGAAATGAAGCTGCAACCTTGTATTGTATGGGTCTTAGCAATGTGCTGAAACCACAGGGACATTAAGATTTTCTTTTGTAGCACCATGTAGATGTTTCTTGTATCAATTCCTTCAAATGTGTCCATCCACAAACAGCACTATAGCTGTATGTTTCTTGCACTTTCCTTTGTTATTACTTGCTATCTGTACAGATGAACAAATCTATATGCAGGTATTTCTAAGTTGGAAATGATAAACAATCACATGGAAATACAATATCAGTAAAATCTTTAACATGTACAAAACTGTTTAAATTCTAAACAACAAAATAATACAATTTGTATACTGCAAAATTCCTGTTTCAAGAAGCCAATGATGCATCATAACTAAACATACGTTTGTAAAATACTTTGGTAACATCAATTATTTGGAACAACTTTTACCAAACAAATTAAAAGCTATTCTCATTGGAGAGTCACATTCGAGTTTGGACCTTAACTTACTGCATCAGGAATATCCACACTTTTAAAAGGAAGACAATGGCTTAGTGAGTCAAAACTGTATTAAATTGTTTTATGATCAGAGAGAATCATATTTCCAACATAATGACCCCAAAAAGTACGAGATTGGTGAGATGCATGAAAAGGGTTTAAAAAAAATCAGCCCCAAGGAATGTCTTTTCTAATTAAAATTTGTATATTTATTGGTGAATCATTCTTAATCACTCTAAAGATCACAGATTTGCAAAAAAGAAAATTCAGGATATCCAAAAACCAAAACTGACTGAAAATTGACAAAATACCCTGGTTCTGTTCCATTTGAAGTGCTGGTTCTATGATCCTATTGTTGCTCACATTTTTCCAAATTAACCCATTTTAACATGGAAACTTTGTAGTCTCCATGCTCAGCTTCATTAACACACTGCTATTTCTCAGGTGTTCACTGAAGTCCAAGTACATTTTCCCAACAAACCACTCGCAAATGCTACTGCAATCCTCATTCTGGACCAAAAAAAAGTCCTAATTTCTTTCCAACTATATCCACAGCATAGATGATGACCATCTCGCATGAAGTCGTAAACTAATAATATCTATTTTATTGGCAGAGTCAAGTTTTCTCAAATGAGCCTAATTACCTTGTGTAAGTTCATTGTCTTGTGCCTCTTTTTCTTTCTTCGGCCACATGCTACACGTAAACAGAAGACAACAAGAGCAAGCAGAAGCAAAATGTAACTGGACTTCAGTAAGTGCTGACTGCAAAGAATACGGTCCTCCTACAGAGAGAAAAGAAAAATCACAAAATATAAATGGCAATGTGAATTAATCTGTCTCCGCTCCTTGATGGATAAAGAAACCAGTCAGTTTAGAAGTAACTCAGACAGTAGAAGGTTGCAGCCTCAACTAAAATCATTGCAGTGATACAATTTTTTTTAAATGTCCCTGGATTTGAAAGGGGAAAGACAAATTTCTGTTGTAATTCATGAGAGTGGTCAACTGGTTAAGATACCAGCTGGTGATTGGGCAAGAATCTCAACATGAAGAATCACCATTCAGCAGGAAAGACAGGGAAAGAATGGCAAAAAATAGTTTATTAATGAAAGTGAGATAACAAGGTGTAGAGCTGGATGAACACAGCAGGCCAGGCACGCTGACGTTTCGGGTCTGGACCCTCCTCTGATGCTGCCTGGCCTGCTGTGTTCATCCAGCTCTACACCTTGTTGTCTCAGAATCTCCAGCATCGGCAGTTCCTACTATCTCTTAAATAATGAAAGTATCACTTTCTAAAGCCCTCAACCTGAAATAATTCAAATATATCTGAAACATATTTAATATGATCTACCAAACTTAATGTTTAAATGCTATTATGTTCAAAACTGGAATTGTAGCCACCAGTAAACACTGACGCGACAATCAACGATGATTCTAATGAAATTCCACCACACTTTGCTGCCAGTATACTAGACAGATGATAATTAGACTGGGACTCAGTCTAACCCCAAATCTGCCAGGTGGTCGCAAGGAAATATCCTTCATCCATCCCTTACTAAGGCACTGGAGGAAAGCATTGCAAAGCTCAAAAACACTAGCCATTTCTTCATCCTGATTTTCTGATTTCTTCATTTGGGCACTGCAGATGTGCTATACATAACTGAAGGATTGCAGATTACAGGACCAACTTGTGAAATTAAGTTGTGGCAGAGGTCAAGGTCAGAATTACTTGACATATTCACCGGCCATATTGTCCCACAGATGTCTGGGCCCTCTACATCTATATGGGATAGGTAGAAAAAAGCACCCAACTTCCTCATTGACACCCTAAAAACCTACAGTGATTGTACCAGTTACTCTCAGCAAATAATCTGCAAGACATTTTCACTAAACATCTACACATGGAGCTTGCATAAGTTAATACAATTCAATACATTGAGACGTTATTTAAAGGATCACATATAATAAATACATTCCTTTAAAAAAAAAACTTTCCAAACTTACACCTGTAATTTTTTTTCTGTCTTTAGTTTCTTGAGTCCTGCACCATCTTCTGACATGGTTCATGGACCTCTGTTCATAAGAAGATCTGCAGTAGACTTAAATTTCTGATTCCCCTCCACCTTCTCTGTGAGCAAGAACCCAGCTGCTATACTACACTTTGCTCTTTTGTCATGATGAATCAGAAATTTGATGCATGGGTCATTTTGCAAAGAAGTGACTGATTTACATACAAAATAACATAGGTAAGGTTTGTTATATTATAACATACTTTAGCAAATTGGTGATAACCAAAATAGATGGAGGTAGATTTTTCTATTTCTAACTCTTACCTTTGACAGCACAATGGTAAATTTAGGTTCAGGTTTATACTGTGCCTTGTAGCACTGAGCAGAAGTGTGACCTTGTGAAGGTGTCTTCTCTGAATTCTTTGCTAGTGTATTCTGATACAATAATGCATCTGTGAAATTTTCTAAGTTACAGGAGGGAAAGTATCTGACAGAAACAAAAGATGAAAATGAATAAAATTTCATCAACAAGGATGAGTTTTACCAAACAAGATACCACATGGCATAAAGCAAAACAGAAAGCTAGAATGATGGCTGAGATTGTAAAATTTCTCACAGAGTACATCACTTAAAAGTGCAATATTAAATAATGATGTAGTATTATTTGCAAAGAAAAAACCTGTTCGCAATCGGTACAGACAGTTTCTATCATTTATATCATCTACTCTGGTCAATTATTTCTATCATCCCTTTGCCATTCTCAAAGATAGCAATTACAGAAGTACAAAAATACCATATTAAGTGCACTGGTTATTTTGGGCAGACTCAGTTATTCAATTCAACAGTTTGCATTAGATCAACATGCAATAAACATCCAAATTACAAGATCCCAGTCATCAGAGACCTGTTAAACTACTTCGCACTGATTGCAGCTGTAAAAGGGATTAGAAAAAGGAAATTAATTAACCTCATCACAAACATGGACATTGTACACAAGATGGTTGGAGCTGCTGAGGGTAAGACAGTAGCTTAGTAAAGGAGATAACAAGGTGTAGAGCTGGATGAACACAGCAGGCCAAGCAGCATCAGAGGAGCAGGAAAGCTGACGTTTCGGGTCGAGACCCTTCTTCAGAAAATGACCTTCTCCAGCATCTGCAGTTCCTACGAGCTTAGTAAAGGACTTCTGTTTTTCAGAATGTACAGTTGCAAATTTATAGACACACTGAATAGCATCAACTTTGACAATTATCTTTTTTGGTGGGGTGGGGCAAGATACAGAGAAAAGAGAAGGGAGAAAGAGAGATAGAGCAGGCCAAGGAGCACTTGTGCACTAAATTCAATTTCTATCCACCCTCTGTCAGCATCAAGGAGTCGGCTGAAGGACTTGGCAGGTTTGATTTTAATCCCTTTGACCATGATATTCCACATGAACCAACATCAATTGATGACATGGCTGTGATGACAAGGACAGTGAATGGGACCTGGAAGAGATCATGGTAATGCTGCCATATGTATATTCAATGTGTTTGATATTACAGAGCAACATCCTGAAATAAGCTAGAGTTGTATATGCTAAGAATGGTGAGCTAAATTTTTCATCCATATGGTCAGAATAACAGCAGTCCTGCCATGAATTACAGAGTCCTGGCAAGAATTACAGAGTTCTTTGCGGGAAACAAACAGGAATGGAGAAAAACTGCAGAAAGCCACAACTCAAACAGGATTGGGGATACTTGTGCATGAAACACAGAATTCTAGCATACAGATGCAGCAGGTGATCAGGAAGGCTTTTGTAATGTTGGCCCTTATTTCAAGGGGTTTGGAGTATAAGAGTAGAGAAGTCTAACTGCGACTGTACAAGGCGTTGGTGCGATGACATCTGGAGTAGTGAGAGCAGATTGGTCCCCTTGTTTAAGGAAAGACATCGTTTCATTGGAGGCAATTCAGAGAAGTTTAATGGGTTGATTCCTGGTATGGATGGATTGTCTTACGAGCAAAGGCTAAACAGGTTAGGACTCTACTCATCTGGCATCCATATGTCAAATTGGCATTCATCTATAATTATCACCACTGTTTTCTTGAATACAACCTCACTGTTTTCATCTACTCTCCTGACTATTACAGTCAGTCTTGCTCATACATTTTTCAGACATATCAATATAGTAATGGAAACCTAGTTAAATGTACGGTGGGTGTATTTGCAACAGATGTTCATCAATAATAAATTATACGATATTTCTAAAGTGTCATACCTAACACAGATTTGTATCCATGCTCCCCGATCCCTCACTTTCAGTTATTGCAAGTTGCTCAGCTTTTTAATGCATTAGTTCAATAATGTATAATATAAAGTTTCTGAGAAAAGAGTGGGAAATCTTCAAATTTCTGACTGAACCAAAAAGCAAATAAAAACAAAAGACAGACTTCTCTCAAGTCACTTTTCACTGACCTCGCCTGGGGAAGTACATGTGCAGATGCAGACATTGTGATGCATGTAAGGGTACTCATGTTATTTGTGGAGTTTATTTGTGAAAGGTAATGTTCAGGTGGCCATGGTGAAATCAACATGATATTAATAACCTCCTTTGCTTTAGAATCTGAAACAGAAAGAAACTGGCAGTAAACAAGCGGTCAAAAACAATGCCAATAGCTTCTAATTAAAAACTGCTTAAAACTTTAGTGAGGGGAAGGGTTGGACACAATAAATAGAACAGTGATTTTAGTTACCACAATGTCATATTTTCTAGCCTTTTTGGGTTTTTATGCAGAACTGGATAGAAGATCCACAATTTACAGGACATAGATTTAAGAGAACAAATGTAAATTAGTCAAATTTATAGATAACACAAAAATTAATTAGGGTAGAGGGTAGACTGTGTACAGAGGAAGCAATTGTAACCTACTACTTGTATTACGGTGTGCCCTCTATAAAGTCATATCCTTTTTTACAATGGAGACTGATCCAAAGTAAGGAGCTATTAGAAGTTATCAAAAGCTTTGACAAAAAGAAAATGCGCATTTATCCTAGTTTTAATCAACAGCCTGAGATTTTCTATCAATTAAAATAATGCAGAAGCACAAAATTATAGTTGCCCTAGGTTGTTGGTTCAGTAGAGACTGCCACTGTACATTTAACACTTACCTTCCAGCCCCAGCAGGTTTCCATTTACCACAGCATGGAGACGAGTTATGTCACTAGAAAATCTTTTTAATGGTTCCTTTGAATTATAGGTGATCGGCAGTAGTAGAGATACACTCTCTGATGTGTCTCGGGTAAAAGCAATAGTGGTTACGGATTGTCTTGTTGTTGTATGAGCTAAAGGATCTGGGTCTGGTCGTCTTCTTACAGAACCCCGTCCAAAAGGTAGAGGTTCTGTGCTAGTCTGCCACAGGCTTTCATTTTCAGGCCGACAGAATTCTAGTTTACTGAGAGATTGCAGAACTGCATTCCATGTCTACATCAAAAAATAACAAATAGATTTACTTAGGACTTCTCATTTAAAAATTAGTGCTTCTCACCAACATCAAATCTTAAGCTGCTTCCTCCCTCAGCCTCTCAACATACTGAGTGAAGTTCTGGTATGATATCTCAGCCTTGATGAATCACTCATAGGGCAATTGTTTATGCCAGTTGAGACAAATGTTGTCCCAAAATTAACTAGGTTTTCACAATCAAAATTGTGTCTACCATATGTAAACAATTCAGGCATGTCACTAGATAGCAATGGGAATGTGATCAAGAACACAAATCCTAGACGATCTCTCTCCCATACCACTTTAGCTGTTTATGGCACTAAGTGATACTGGAATGTTCCAGATTTCTTCACTGAGCTACACTATGTTGATCGTAGCTAGGTGAAGTGCCATAATTGATCTAACCTCCTTCTTCCCTAGAACATTAAGTTTCGGCTCCCAATTCTCATCATTATCCTGTGATTATGCTGCATGCTATGATTTCAGTTGCAGGGGTCTTAGTTGACTAGATTGCTAGCCATCACCACTACAGATCACATATGAAGTATGGGAAGAAAGGCTGGCTTGCAGAGGACTGTCAGCTCCTATGAAGCCACACTCCAGCACAAATCAGTGGTCTCCAGTCATGAAGAAAGTTGCAAGGCAGTAGGGGGAGACAAAAGATTGATAGGTCAAGAAGTCCTTCCTGTCTCCATTTTCTGAAGGCACAATTTTTCTGTGTGTAGCTGTGTTGCACCATCAGTCCGCCTGAAACTCATCAAGACATTATCCTTCATGCTTTGATTAAACAGTAAGCATCACAAAAGATTTTCATGAAGGGCAGCAGAGCCAAGTTCAGTCCTGTCCTCATCCCAACATCTACACGGACATGCTATCCAATAGTCTTATTTAAAAGTATTTAGAAATTGGAACCAGACCTAATTTATCGAAGGGAAATTGAAAAGCTTATGCTGGATTTATATACCTTTCACATCCTCAGGAAGTCTCAAAATGCTTCACAGATGTGAAAAATGCTACATAAATGCAAATTTGATGAAACACAATGAAGCACTTTTACAGTGTAATCCTGTTTTCAAACATTTGTTCATGGATGTGGGCATTATTGGCTAGGCCACCATTTATTGCCCATCCAGCAGTTCAGAGTCAACCACATTAGGGTCTGAAGTCACACGTAGGCCAGATCAGGAAGGCTTTTGTTTCTTTCCCTAAAGAATATCAGTGAATCAGATGGGTATTTACAACAATCGACACGATTGCCATTAGGCAGGTTTTTATTAAATTCAAAATTCATCATCTGACAGGATGGGATTCAAACCCACGTATCCAGAACATGGGTCTCTAGTATACTATTACAGTGGACATTACTGCTCTGTCACTACCTCTTTTGTCAACAAACACAGCAGTTGTTTATCGAAGTAAACACACAGTACTGGAGTGGTCTATTCCTGATGGTGCTAAGATTTTAATGCTGGCAGAGCAAATGTAGTCATTAAGTCATTATGGCAAGGGCAGCCCTGCTCATCATTGCATCTTTCACATCCACTTGACAGAGCACACAAGTCTCTATTTAAACATCATATCTGGAAATTTGAAGGGGCAGAAGAGATTACACGGTTGGGGATGTAATCCAAGACTATGAGATACAACTACGACCACTGATCCTTGGCTTACATAGAGGCCAATTGTAGTTGTGGTCTTGTTATCATAGCTCATACGAACTAATTTAGCACAGGCCAGGGATCGTCTTCAGGGGGGTTAAGAAAATAAAACTTCAGTAACTTTCATTAGTAACATACAGGGCACAGGCTATAACAAACAAGAGTTATGTTAATTGCAACAATGCAGCTCCCAAAATGTCCAATTGCAGGTGCAAGTGCAAAAGGAAAGCTGATGATGTACTTCAACAATTTTACATTCTCATTTACCCCATGAACTCCATGTAGGCCGAGAGGAGAAATTTGGCCATGGGGCTCTGCTTTACTAGTTATAATTTGTTTCATCATTGCAATTACCTGAGGCACATCAGGATTGGAGACTTCATGTGACTGAATGTAGATCCCAAGACTGAAGAAAGCGATGCCTAAAGAGCTGATGCTCAAAATAAATAAAATCATTGGTGGTCGGTGGAGAACAAAATACTTCACATTCTCCAACAGATGCCATGATACCATGGTGACAGCTGGTTACAACTAGATTAAAAACAGTTTAAGCACATTGAACCAGATGAGTCAATGCTGGCAACATCTGTACATATAACAACAGCATTTACATAAAACATGAGTATATCTTTTCTAGTTCATTTGCTAAATGGTGTTCAAGTTCACAGACTGTTCACCAACTGAACAAATGATCTCATATCAAAGACTACAGCATACTGGAGCTGGCAGAATATGAAATTCACTAACTGTTTAATTTTGCTTTTGGAGCAGTGTCTAATTTCAGATTAGGTCACCTCCCATTGGCACTGCAGACAGTAGAATATTTTCTGGACCTTGGGATGACAACCATAGACTGGCTTCCCACTGCTCTCAGCACAATCTGTTCAAATCCAGTAACCTGCATCAATAGTCCACCCATGAAGTAAAATTCAACTCTCTCTCAATATGCCCAATCCAAGCTCCAAACATGCTAACTTCTGTTTTGATGGTTTGTGGTTCTTTTGCCATATCAGGAAGTTTTTCAAACGTATTTGGAAAAATCACATATTACTGCTATCTCGATAAAATGTCCATGCACCTGTACTTAACAGAAAAGGTCTGAAAACTGTCTAATGTAGGTTCTTTGCTTGACTTCACTCCAGAATGTTTGGGAGAAAGCATAACATATTTCAATATTCTGGGATATTTTAATATTTAAGAAGTGGTATGTTAAAGGAATAGAATTTAAGCAGATGTCAATTTTTGAAGAGGTCAAGGCTCTTAACAATACTGAAGATTAGCTGATGTATCTGGCAGACAACATAACAGGCTAATTTCAGTCAGGTATCCTGAACAAATTTGTAAAAAAGCTCCCAAGTCAGGCAACAACACACTTCTCAGCCAGTGCTGCAGTTTTTGATTGGAGAGGGGCAGTGATGATGATGTGATTGTAAACAGAAAAAAATTATTGCTTAGTTTATTAGTTACTTTTCTTTTTTGTGCTTTTCTCAGTCATGGCTACTACCTCAGCTGTAGAATGATGGAAGAAAAATAACCCAACCACAAACAGATCTCATTAGACCAACTTCCCTGTAACTCATATAACCGTTATACCCACTGCACCTGGGTCAGTGCTGTTTGGTCTGAAGCACAGATAGCCTTCCGTTGACAAGAAAACCAGATCTGTGTACTTCACTGTGAAAGTACAAGTGTTTCCACTGGAAAAAAATCAACATTGATTGAATCTGAAAAGTACAAATAGCAACTTACACTTCATTGCTTTGCATGCTACTGCAACAGCAATGATACATCACCCTGATGCTAAATGTGTACAACATCTAATCCAGCCAGCATTTCTGATATTCAGTTCCATTACTATAATTCCTACTGTTAAGCAATTCAAATTTGTACATTTATCTTCTTTTACCTGAATTTTGCCACACATCAAGTCTATAGAAAGATTTAAAAATTTATTTAACCTATATTTTTTTAAAAATGCCCTTACCAGCATGTCTTTACAAACTACTACAAACTGATCTCCTTTCCGTCTTCAAAGTCCTTGAATCTATTACTGCCTGCTATAACCATGCATATATTTCTTATAAGTCGACGTGTGAATCACTTCAATCTCATTTCCGTCCCTTCCACAGTATCAAAACAACTCAAAGTCACAAATGACATCCACTATGTTAACAAAGGTAAACTATCCTTTCCTATCCTTCTCAATCTGTCTGCAGGCTTTGACACAATTGACCACAACATTCTCTTCGGAATGCCTCTCCAAAATCATCCGGTTGGGCAGACCGCATTCACTTGATTCCATTCTTTTCTATCTGATCAGTTGCCAAGCCTTTACCCCTAATGTTTGCTAACAACTCCCCCATTTCACATCTTTATGGTGTCCTTTGGCAACATTACTAAAGGCAGTTCTTTTTTTTTTAAACACGTGCAGTGATGATGGCACCCAACTATTTGTCACCACCTCATGTACAATGATGACTGTTATACTTCAAAAAATAACTATTTAAACAGAACTCAAGTTCACACTTTTATAATCTCAGAGTTTAATTTCTGTTAGCCACACTGTATAAAACTCACCCCACTGATTACTAGCTCCCCATATTAAACACAATTAACTCTATGCCCATCAACCGTTCCCTCATTCCACTGGATTTCAGACATTCTTTTATATTAGATGATAACAGACTCCCTTTTTTAATTTTTAGAGACATCTGCAATAATAAAAAGAACTAAAATGACAATAGATTATATTCCCTTTTTTTGCTTTGCATAGTAAGGTCCTAAGGAACTTTTTCCCAGCATGTCCAGGAACTTAAAACATACCGCTTTCATTATAAAACAGATAGTTGACTTCTGCTAAGTACCCATCTCAATTTATAGATCACTCCATTGTTCACTATCTATTTTAAAACTGCAACATCGATCTTCAGTCTTTTTTCATTCACATATTTTGTTTAGTGTGCGTTATTCCATTGTGACTTCATGACAATGAAGCATTCAATGAGTATTGCTGCTAAATCTCTTTAGAATTTCTTCCAATATTTTTGCTAAGAAACAATATCATAACTTGTGAATTGCCAAGAGCAAGAGTCTCTACCACTAACATTTTTTTTTACTGCTCTTCCAATCTTTTTAGCTTCTTAACCCAAAGGGCAACATTTATCTCCCTTTCCCACAAAAATTATCAATTCGCCTGCACTCGAGAACCCATCAGACATATGGACAAGGAGAATCACAAAATACAAGTTTCATGCTCCTGGCATCTTTCAATGAAAATTTCAAAATACAATAGCTTCATTTTTAATGTTCTCAATGTTATCTCTGCTTAAATAATTTTTCAGTCACATTCATCTCTAATAATTCAAAACTGGCACCTGATATTCTTTGGCTGCCCAGACAATTCAGCTCTCCAATTAATTTCACAATTCCTCCATTTCAAACCAAATGCTAAATTGGAACTGTATCACTGTTTTTTCAATGTTACTGAGTCAAAATCCCTGAACACTCTCCTTAACAGCACTATGGGTACACCTAGAGTCAGACTTCAGCAGTTCACCACTATCTTTCAACAGCAATAAATACTGACCCAGCCAGCAATGCCCACATTCCATGAATGAATTAAACAAACTTCATTCTAGCAGCACCCATAACAAAAATATTTACATTCTTGGGTGAGGACATTAATTATATTATCTGTGCCTCTGGTTCTCTCTTTTTCACACAATTCAAGGTCCTGTATATCAATGGAATAGAGGATAAAAATAGGGACATCTTGCTAAAACCATACAAGGCATGAGTTAGACCACATGTAGAATATTGTGAATTAGTACTGAAGGCAGTCCAGAGAAGATTCACCAGGTTGATTCTGGGTCTGCTGGGATTTTCTTAACAGGAGAAGTTAATTGGTTGGGCTTGAACTCATGGGAATTTTGAAGAAGGGCAACCTTATTGAAACATACAAGATTCTTAGGGGACTTGACAGGATAGGTTTTGAGAGGTTGCTTCCCATTTTGGGAGAGTCTTGAACCACAGGACATAATCTCACAGTAAGGGTTTGTTCATTTAAACAGATTATGAGGAATTTCTTTTCGCAGAGGGTGGTGAATCTGTGGAATTCTTCTGCTGCAGGAGGCCGGGTTGTTAAATATATTCAAGATCTAGATAGACTTTCAAACAGTAAGAGAAGGAAAGGTTATGGGGAAAAGGCAGGAAAGTGAATTTGAGGATTATCAGATTGGCTATGATCTCATTATATGCCACAGCAAACTTGATGGGCTGAACAACCTATTTCAGTTCCTATATTGCATGATTCAAAATTTAAATGTGCAATGTTAGGTTTACGGCCTTAAGTGCTATGTTTTCTATTAGAACTCGTGTTATGGCTTGCATTATAGAATACACTCAGTAAGAGCTTATAAATTTGATAATCTACCTGAGAATCTGAACACAGCTGCTGCAGTCTGTCAAGGTAATTACAATTACACAAAATGATAGTGAAAGACATAGGCCAAAAGCCTTCCTTAATTAATTCACAATTTCAGTGTTGATGCGGAAGGTGCTAATTGAACCCAAATGCATTTTGGTGAAGAGAAGAGAAAATCTAACAGATAGTGGTTTCTAGATTATTGTTGGTGCTTCCCACTCCAATCCAACTCTCCAGTTTATAAGTAATATTAACAAGTAAGCTTTTGAATGCCAGAAACAAGCATAAATAAACATTAACATTGAGCAATATTAGGAATGAACTAACCTGATGATATCAAAGTTTGGTTTCCTGATCAACAATACCTTTGCATGTTTTGCCACCAGTCTTAAATTAGATACCTCTTCAAAGATTGAGAAATCTTCACAAAGGAGATGTCAACAATCAAATATCATTGCACTGGCAAGAAAATAATCATTGAAAAAAAGAAGTCACAATGGTAAACTGCATCATTGAAAATAAAACACTGCTCCAGTTTCAAAGTGCTAAGAACCCAAACTACACAGCTTTCTCCTTGAGGTTTATGATATTGCTGTAATTTTCATTAGATTTCCATCTTTAGTAATTTTTAATTCATCAACCGCTGTTACATAATAAGTGAACTTGCAGTAATGACATTGGAACAGTAGGCCATTCAACCTCTCGAGCCTGTTTCACTATTCAATGAGATCATGGTTGATCTGTGGCCCAACTCTATATACCTGCCTTTGACCTATATTCCTTAGTACCTTTGATTTAAAAAAAATTTTCAGATTTAAAATGAGCAACTGATCCAGCATCAACTGCCGTTTGTGGATTAGAGTCCAAATATTTACTACCCTTTGTGCATAGAAACGCTTAAAATCTTTCCTGAATGGTCTGATCCTAATTCTCAGACACTGAATCTTAGTTCTAGGATCTCTAACCAATGTAAATAGTTTATCTTTATCTACCCTGTCTTTTCCTGTTAATATATTGAAGACTTTGATCAGATCACCACTTAACCTTCTAAATTCTGGAGAAAACAGGTTAGATTTGTATAATAACCAAAAGAACTGCGGATGCTGTAAATCAGGATTTGAATAATCTCTCCTCACAACTTAACCCTGAAGTCCAGGTTGGACATCACTATTGGTAACTCCAGAGATAAAGTTAATGATGTCAGAATAGGATGATGGTACAAAGTAATGAAAGTTAGAGAATATAAAATGACTCTCAAAGCAAATAAAAAACATTGTTGCAATGACTATAAATGTTGTTGTTATCTCAATGATGTTCAAACTGTTTAAACATTTTTTTAAAAAAAATTGACATTTCCTGAAATAAAAGCATTAAAATGTTGGAACTTTTCTTCTAGGTGTGCAGAGGTATTTTTAAGGCATGTCTCATACTTTTTTTAGCATTCAGTTTTCCTTTGTTTTTCAAGCATCTGAATGGAGCAAAATATGATTCTTTTACATGAGGTTTGGGGACATGCTACAATCATCAGTTTACAATGCTCTGGGTTTACACAAAACACAGGCAATTTCAAAATAAACCATGGAAACATTTGATTTAGGGCATCAACTAGGAATCTCCCTAATCCGTTCGGAAATTTTCATCAGCTCCACAGGAACGAGGTCTCAAATCTGCATCAGTAGCAGATGTTAAATTCAACATAAAAACTGTTTTAAGATCATAAGATGTAGTTACAATGAATCTTCCACAATTGTTTTTGGCATTTATAGTTCACTGCTCAAGGTACATTGCTAAAGGAAGGCCTATGAAATAACGTAAACCTAGCTTCTGTTATGAAAGATATATTGATTAAAGTTTCTCGAGCTTCATTTATTTCGGTAGAACTGCTGGGATAAGACACATATACACAGGGAGAATCAGACAGCAGTCATCCTTCGGATAGCCACAAATAAAGGCTTTGGAGCGTATTGTTCCATTTATCCCCCTGCAACCTCTACTGAGCTATGGTGTTTGCAGCTCCACTGCAAATTCCGTTTCCTTTCTAGAAAATTACTAGGGTACAAATCCTATTTCTATTGATTTCAATGAGACACATTACAACATTCATAGCATATTTCCTGCAGAATACTCAGACCCAAGTTCATGAAAATCTCTACGTCGAGTTCTTAATTTTAATTCTGTTTTCATGAGAAGCAAAAGGATGAGGACACACTACCTTTTGTCAGAGATCTTGGGACAAACAAAAAGAAGGACGAGAGCCATTAGATACAGCTCAACATTAAGCCACACTAGCATGATCTCTGTGGGTCACTTATGGCCAGGCCCTGATCTAGATCTTGACTGGGATTCTGAGTTGCTATCCTGCCCTGTGTCTTTAAGACCATTGATCTGTACAAGAACATTCAGCTAACAGTCCTCTCTATTTCAAATACTGTTTTACATCTGTAATAAAATGTGACACTTTGGAATTAGGTATCCATTTTAAAATAGTTGTAAACTAGATGCCAAATATATATTGAATTTGTTTCCATGTAGAGTATGAAATTTACGGTGAGGAGACCATAAGGCATTACCTGACCCAGTGGGCTGTCCAACTTTCAGTCCAACTCTTAAACCTATCCACCAGAACTGGGTTTGCTCAACAGCCTGAATTGATTGAATATCAAAAGTAGACCTCAAGTAGTTTTTCAAAAGAAGTACAAATTGGCCACATATGACTTCACTTCTAAGCTGGAAGTTCTAGCATCAGCTTGAACGTAACCAAAATTCTATGACTCATATTTCAGTGGTGAACAGATTAGACTAAAAGTATTGTACAGGAATAAATCAATCGAGACAAATAGTTTCTTAAAAAAGACATGACCTGTGTGGATATGTAAATAAAAGTACTTTCCTTCTCTGTTTATTTTTGTTTTGATAACGTGAAGATGAAAATCACTTCAGGCTCCTTTATTTTGAAAAAGTTCAAAAACAGACTTCAGTTGCGCATCATAAATATCAAAAGCCACATTAGAAATGTACCACATTGAACTAAGATCTTACAAAAATGTATTTACACAAAAGAAGAAAACACCCACAACGTCAGCTGTGATTACTGGATGACAAGTTATACAAGCTTTCAGAATCTGTAGCCAACTGGAATATGCCAGCTGTTGTTTCTAACATCCCCTTTCTTAGTGCAAGGTACAGTACACAGTACAAATACTCACGGGAATGAAACTGTTTTTGAATACAGCAAATGTATTAAATTATTAATATCATAGAATCAGAACCCAACAGTGCAGTAAGAGGCTATTTGGCACACTGAGCCTGCACTAACCCTCCATCCACCTAGACTCAGCCACCTACCCTACCCGTAATCCCAACTGTACTATGGCTGATCAACCCGAACTGCACGGCCCTGGACACTACAGACAATTTACCCTGGTCAATCTACCTAAGCTGCACATTTTTGGACTGTGGGAGGAAACTGAAGCACCTGGTGGAAACCCACACAGACGCGAGGAGAACATGTAAATTCCATACAGGCAGTTGCCAAAGCTGGAGTCAAACCTGGATTCCCTGGCACTGTGAGGCAGCTGTAATAACCAGAGCCATTGTGCCACCCTCAATATAGTTACATGCATGATTGAAGATTCACTGACTGCAAAAATGGTTCCTACTTATTATCTTTAGTTTCTTGCAAACTATTGAAATAGCAGTAGTGTCTAGATGTTCAAAAATCCAAGATAACTTTCGGTTCATTCAGAGTTAGCTGTTCTCATGGAGTCATAGAGATGTACAGCACAGAAACAGATCCTTCAGTCCAATTCATCCATGCCAACTAGATATCCTAAATTAATCTAGTCTCATTTGCCAGCATTTGGCCCATATCTCTCTAAACCCTTCCTATTCATATACACATCCAGATGCCTTTTAAAAGTTGCAATTGTACCAGCCTCCACCACTTCCTCTGGCAGCTCCCTCTGCGTGAAAAATTTGCCCCTTAGGTCCCTTTCAAATCTTTCCCCTCTCTTAAACCTATGCCCTCTAGTTTTGGACTCACCCCTCACCCCAGGGAAAACATCTTGCCTATTTACCCTATCCATGCCTCTCATGATTTTATAAACTTCTATAAAGGTCACCCCTCAGTCTCTGACACTCCAGGGAAAATGCCCTAGCCTATTCAGCCTCTCCCTATAGCTCAAACCCTCCAACTCTAGCAACATTCTTGTAAATCTTTTCTGAACCTTTTCAAGCTTCCCATCATCCTTCCTACAGCAGGGAAATCAGAACTGCATCAGAGATAGTAGGAACTGCACATGCTGGAGAATCTGAGATAACAAGGTGGAGAGCTGGATGAACACAGCAGGCCAAGCAGCATCAGAGGAGCAGGAAGGCTGACGTTTCGGGCCTAGACCCTTCTTCAGAAATGGGGGAGGGGAAGGGGATTCTGAAATAAATAGGGAGAGGCGGATAGAAGATGGGTAGAGGAGAAGATAGGCGGAGTAGACAGGTCAAAGAGGCGGGGATGGAACCAATAAAGGTGAGTGTAGATGGGGAGTTAGGGAGGGGATAGGTCAGTCCAGGGAGGACGGACAGGTCAAGGGGCGGGATGAGGTTAGTAGGTAGGAGATGGGGGTGGGGCTTGAGGTGGGAGGAAGGACAGGTTAGGGAGGCGGGGACGAGCTGGGCTGGTTTTGGGATGCGGTAGTGGGAGGGGAGATTTTGAAGCTTGTGAAATCCACATTGATACCATTGGGCTGTAGGGTTCCCAAGTGGAATACGAGTTGCTGTTCTCCCCTCCCCTTACCGCATCCCAAAACCAGCCCAGCTC
>NC_063355.1:34019124-34024424 GCF_021869965.1 Rhincodon typus
ACCACTCTCTCCGTGACTCCCTTGTCCGCTCCACACTCCCCTCCAGCTCCACCACACCCGGCACTTTTCCCTGCAACCGCAGGAAGTGCTACACCTGCCCCCATACCTCCTCCCTCACCCCCATCCCAGGTCCCAAGAAGACTTTCCACATCAAGCAGATGTTCACCTGCACATCTGCCAATGTGGTATACTGCATCCGCTGTACCCGGTGTGGCTTCCTCTACATTGGGGAAACCAAGCGGAGGCTCGGGGACCGCTTTGCAGAACACCTACGCTCGGTTTGCAATAAACAACTGCACCTCCCAGTCGCGAACCATTTCAACTCCCCCTGCCATTCCTCAGACGACATGTCCATCCTGGGCCTCCTGCAGTGCCACAACGATGCCACCCGAAGGTTGCAGGAACAGCAACTCATATTCCGCTTGGGAACCCTGCAGCCCAATGGTATCAATGTGGATTTCACAAGCTTTAAAATCTCCCCTCCACCTACCGCATCCCAAAACCAGTCCAGCTCGTCCCTGCCTCCCTAACCTGTTCTTCCTCCCACCTATCCCCTCCTCCCACCTCAAGCCGCACCTCCATCTCCTACCGACCAACCTCATCCCGCCCCCTTGACCTGTCCGTCCTCCCTGGACTGATCTATCCCCTTCCTAACTCCCCACCTACACTCACCTTTACTGGCTCCATCCCCGCCTCTTCGACCTGTTTGTTTCCTCTCCACCTATCCTCTCCTCTATCCATCTTCTATCCGCCTCCCACTCTCTCCCTATTTATTTCAGAACCCCCTTCCCCTCCCCCTTTTCTGATGAAGGGTCTAGGCCTGAAACGTCAGCCTCTCTGCTCCTATGATGCTGCTTGGCCTACTGTGTTCATCCAGCCCTGCACCTTGTTGTCTCGGATTCTCCAGCATCTGCAGTTCCTACTATCTCTGATTCAAATGGGACAAGTTCAGTTTAGGAAACCTGGTCAGCATGGAAAACTTGGGTTGAAGGGCCCGTTTCCAAGCTGTATGACTCTATAACTTCTAAGGTTGCAAATCTGATATCTTTGTAAATTTGACGATTTTTTCCTAAAGCATACACCAACCCCAATCTAAATTTGAAAGGACTAACTTGATGAAGATTGTATTATGTAAAATGTTTATGCAAACAAGTGAAAAATATTTAAAGCACATTATACACATTATCCTATTTTCATACTTGATTTATATTCATTACAATTGAAGGCACCGATAGTAATTCAGCTGAAGAAAGAGGAAAATTCATTTAAAAAGTGAATATTTGCATGCTAGTAGCTACAGAAGATTTTTGTAATAAGTTCGTCATACTTTTAGAGTTATACAGTACGGAAACAGGCCTTTCAGTCCAACTCGTCTATGCCAACCAGATGTCCTAAATTAATCTAGTCCCATTTGCAAGCATTTGGCCCAAATCCCTCTCAACCCTTCCTATTCATGTATCCAGCCTTTTAAAGGTTGTTATTGTACCAGTCGGTGAAACTCCATGGTCACGGTCAGATCCAAAAAAAAACCAAGAAATTTGAAAGGAGCAGATGGTATTTGTGGGGAAATGGGGTGAATACGTGTGGCAGTCAGCTGTTCTTATGGGTGGAAAGAGGTCGATTGAGGAGTTTATATTAAACTTGCGGCCAAATGAACAAGTGTGTCACACTGAGCAAGTTCTCTCCTTAATGTTCAGTAGATTAGAAACAGTAAAATAAATCCGAACAACGGGGCCTAGACCATTATAACTTCAGGTCTAGGTGTGTACCGCTTTCTTCAGCAAAACATCCGAGGTATGCATTAGCCTCCCCTGGCGTCACCCTTTCCGATCGCCCAGTTTCAGTCCCAGTGCGGCCCCCTCGCCGCCAAGTCACTCACCTCAAACGCTGCGCCAACCAACCCGACCGGAAGGCACCACCCAGACGCGTTGAGTCATGCTGCACGATAACCGGTTATTGCGTCTAGATACCCACAACGCACGTGGCTCAGGGGCTTGCATCTTGTCTCGTGAGGGGTCATTGACTTGAAAAAGCAGAGAGCCATGTGTCTATGTCCTCAGATGCTAGTTGGCTTTCTTGCTTATTTAATTTCAGATTTCTAAAACATTGCTTCTGTTACTGTTGGGGACCTTTCATTCAGTGCACCCTGTTTATTCCCCCTCTCTACTTAAAATGCTACATCGATGATTTGCAATTTCTGTTTTATCTTTCCTTCATGTACATATTTTACTGAGAATGGTGGATCGTGTTATATTGAGGCCTGCTTCTATATTATTTTTTATTTTAAATTTATTTCTAGGACATCAGCGTACATGGCTCAGCCACTTACATTTAAGTGTCAACATCTGTCTTCCAAGCAGCTTTAGAGAGCGGAATTGGACGGGTGACATCAGCAGTGCTCAGGGGCTTGTGACATGTTTTACTACTACGAATGGCACAGGTTCAGAACTCGCCTCAAAAGCATGGGCCCTGTTAGAATTGGTAACTTTCATACCTGCTGAGGTGATATTAAAACAACATTGACATCTTTGATAGTAAGAACTGAAGAAGGGTCCCGATCCGAAACATCAGCTTTCCTGCTCCTCTGATGGTGCCTGATGTGCTGTGTTCTTCCAGCTCCGCACTATGTTATCATTGACATCTTTGATCCAGCCTTCCGAAAATTGACTGCAACACCACACAACCCTGCCACGGCAACCTCTGCAAGACATATCAGATCATTGACATGGATGCTACCATCCATCCATCCATCGGAACACCACCAACCACATACATGGCAGATACTTATTTGACTCAGCCAATGTTGTCTACCTCATTGCTGCAGGCAAGGATGCCCAAGACATGGTACATTGTCAAGACCATGCAGACACTACATGAATGGACACCACGCAAGAATCGCCAGTCAGGAATGTTCCCTCCCAGCCAGGGTTACACTTCAGCAGCCAAGGACATTCAGCCTCCAACCTTCTGGTAAGCATCCTGCCAGGGGGCCTTCGAGATGCACAACAATGCAGAAGCGCTGGGCAGATAAACTAATAGCCAAGTTCCGTACCCATGATGATGTCCTCAACCGTGATCTTAGGTTCAGGTTGCACTATGTGACACAACCATACTGTTTTGTACTAGTGCAATCTCACTGTCTTGTTTTGCCACCATCACCTTGATTTGTTATGATCTCTCTCTATCGTAATTAGTTTGTACAGTTTTGGATTACTTGTTACTTTGGTTAGACCCTCATCATACAACTCTTATACAGATTGTATTATTCCAGCCATCTGGTTTGTCTCTAGCACCACATTTTTAATTTTTTGTAATTATCACTCTGCTTCAATTAATCAGATTATAGGTTATCCCCTCACTTGCTATTCAGCTGTTGATACTTTACTCACACTATCTGACACTTCTGATCACCTGCAGAAACTTATCATTTAGCCTATCAACATTTGTATGACCTTTTGATCTCTGCCTATAAATTCTATGCCTGTATGCTTTCTTCACTTCACCTGATGAAGGGGCAGCGCTTCAAAAGCTCAAAATTTCAAATAAAACTGTTGGACTATAACCTGGTTTTGTGACTTCTGAACTTGTCCACCCAAATCCGACTCCAGCACCTCCACATCATCTTTGATCCAAAAAAAAAGGGACACAAAGTGTAAATGTGCTAATGACCCCATTAGACACAATAACACCTAGGAAAGCATTGCTGGCACTATTATACACATGGTGGTCACCTTGCACAAAAACTTTTAATACCTATATGTACATAATTTTGTTCATAGTCACAATACAAGTATGGAGGTGCAAAGAACATACATAGAAACAGTACATTTTCAAGCTCCTGTATGCAAAATGGCTTGCCTTTGACCCTCGTGCGAAGGCCAGAAACACATTGCAAGATGCGATATCATTCAAAAAACCTACAGTAATTCATCCAAATTGGCAACTCTACACTACAGCCTCTCATGAAAGTCTGATTACAGACATGCAAAATATCAAGTTTACAGTTTATCAAAAATAGTTCATATATGTTTTATAGTTCATAAATTTGTAGTTTAATTTCAAAAGGCAAAATTAATGGCTCCTTGAATGCATGCAGTATTCAGAACAATACAAATGAATTAATGGCACAAATGGAGGTTAACTGGTTTGATCTTAAAAAGGCAGTATATTAGTCATGGCTATGATCTTCATGCAGATTGAGAACCAAATTGGCAGAGTAGCCATGAGGAAGGATTTATACAGTGTATTTGGGACAGTTTTGTTGTATAATATACTGTGGATCCAACCAACAATCATGTTACTTTGGATTGGGTATTGCTTAAACAGGCAGGTTTCGTAAGTGATCTCAGTAAAAGATCACTTATAAAAATGACCATCACATGGTAAAAACAAGCACTCAGTTGGAGAAGAAAAAAATTGGGTTATAAATAGTTATGCTTAAAACTTAATAAGGATAATTACAAAGGGTTGAGGACAGAGTTAGCTGGAGTGGACTGGCAAAGGAGCTTAGTGACAGTTCAGGAACAATGACTGATGTTTGAGAAAATAGTTCATGATTCAAACAAAGTCTGTTAGCTGGATGGCTGATTTGTGATGCAGGTTCAGTTCCCACACTGGCTGAGGTTACTACTCTCTTTCTCAACTTCTCTCCTTGCCTGAAGTGAGGTGACCCTCAAGTTAAACCACCACCAGGGCATCTCTCCCTAATAAGAGAACAGCTCTATGGTCTGGCGAGACTAGTGACTTTACCCTTACATCAAAGATTTAAAAGTGGTGTGCAAAAGCAGCAAGGGTGATGTGTGAAAACTTCATCACACAGCAAGTAATGAGGGTACAAAAAGCAGTTGGAACTGTGATGGAGGGAGGATCAATTGAGGAATTCAAGATGTCATTGGATGATTTGGATAGCAATAGTGTGCAGGGGTATAGGGAAAAAGCAAAAGATTGACACTTAGATAATGATGCTCATCTTGAACAGCAATTGCAGGTACATGAGCCAATAGCATCCTTCTGCACCATAAAATTTCTGTGATATCCCAGTAAGAAAGGATTCTTAGGAGGAGATAATCTGAATATGGTTAACCAAAGAAGTTAAGGATATTATCAAATTGGGAATGTTTTAAAAACCAAATGATAAACAAACAATAAAAATGAAAATAAAATCTGAGTTTAAATAAACAAGTAATATCGAAGTAAAACTTTTAAATTTAAGAAAGAGGCCAAAGTGAACATAGGCCCTGTAGAATATGAGGCTAGGGAAATAGTGAGGAACCAGGAAATGGCAGGAGTTGAATAAGTGT